>NW_021619940.1:563590-586297 GCF_004785775.1 Grammomys surdaster
GGCTCAGGGCTCAGGGCTCAGGGCTCAGGGCTCAGGGCTCAGGGCTCTGCTGTACCAACCCACGAGGCTGCTTTTGGCTTTTCCAAGGCTAGACTCTAATACAAGGTTAAAATGAAGGTAAAAGGCAGGAAGGGGCTTGGGTGGCACTTGGGTAAACTTAAACAGGCTTCCCTGGGCAGGGGCAGGTGTTTGGTTGGCAGTATCTCGTTTGGATTGTGTGTAGGCCCCTGTAGTAATACAAGGTGACTTTTCTTCTGAGTGGCACATTTTCTATTGGGTAGAAAGCATTTCTGGGAAGTAGTGAGAACCAGGAAGTGGGGCCTAGTCAAAGTGTATTTCTAGGCTGTAGTAGCTTTAAAGTCTACTTCAAAGGGAGCAAGTGATCTATGCAATAATATCCCTACAGTATTAACAACTTTCTCAAAGAAATTATTTGCATGTGTATGTGTGTGGTTCTGCAGATTATGGGTTCCAGGGATCAAACTCAGGTCATTAAGCTTGGTAGCAAGTGCTTTCTCCACCTAAGCCATGTAGCCAGCCCTCAGAGTTTATTTATGCTAATGTACAGTGCTTTAATTGGTGGGATGTTTTCTTGACATGATGCTCCAGGAGCATCAATCTTTTTCTCTAATAGTTTACTGTTGTATAGGCCTCAGGTCTCATATTCAGATGAGCAGGAAGGAGAAAACAACAAAATGCATGGCAACCAGATCTGGTAACTTAGACCAAAGCTTAGACCTGGTAACCAGAAGTGACACACTCACTTCCACTGACACTTTATTATCAAAAACTTGTTGCAACCCTGCATTTATCCAAATCAAACCTAGTCATCCCCTGTGTGTGTGGCAGCTTCTAGTTTAGTATGACACAGTTTACATGAAGCAGAGACAGTGAGTCACTTAGCAAACAGGAACTATCCACAGGCAGGGTAAGTCTCAGCCTTCTGGGATCTTCTGGTATCAGGCAGGCTAGGTATTTTCCATTTACCCTCTTGAGCTACACAGAGTCTTTTTCTATTCTTCTTGTTGGGCTTCAGAGAGCTCCCTGACCTTTGGGTTCCAGTGAGGGTCAGATGATGAAAAGCACTAACAGCCCTAAAGAATACCTGGTGGGGGAAGAGTTGGATTCCCATCTCACCTTGCAGGACTGTTGAGTGGTACCGTTAATTAGTGTCCCAGACCAGGTGACTCTCTCCACAGCGCTCACTATTTCTGTGTCCTAACGTCAGCTGTGTCTTAGTCAGGGTTTCTATTCCTGCACAAAACATCATGACCAAGATGCAAGTTGGGGAGGAAAGGGTTTATTCAGCTTATACTTCTACATTGCTGTTCATCACCAAAGGAAGTCAGGACAGGAACTCACAAAGGGAAGGAACCTGGAGACAGGAGCTGGAGCAGAAGCCATGGAGGGGTGCTGCTTACTGGCTTGCTCAGCTTCTTTCTTCCAAGACTACCAGCCTAGGGATGGCACCACCCACAATGGGCCCTCCTACCCTTTATCACTAATTGAAAAAATGCTTTACAGTTGGATCTCATGGAGGCATTTCCTCAAGGGAGGCTCCTTTCTCTGTGATAACTCCATCTTGTGTCAAGTTGACACACAAAACCAGTCAGTACAAGCTGCTTCTCCTTCCTCCTCCAGCACCAATTCCCAACAGAACATCACTGCATCCTTGTGGTCTCTCCATCCTGGCCCATCCTCTAGCAGCACTTTTGTTAAATTCTCCTTGAATCCTTGTTTCTGCTGGGATCATGCCCAATCTTTAGTGAGGATGAGGTGGGTTGTCTGTGGACCAAGTTGAGAAATACTAGGTTGAGGAGGAATAAGCCATATGAGTGACCCATTTGAACTACAGGGCCTTTTGTGCAGCTGTAGGGATGCAAGGGATAGTTGGGATATAGAGACTAATCACTATGAAGGGCGTTTGTGTCTGTTGGGTTGTAGCAGTATTCAGATTAATCAGGAGGCTTTGAAGGAACCGAAGCTAAGAAATGAAGATTTCACATATGATATAGTGAACAGACTAGAAAAGAGCATCAAGTTCTCATCATATAGCCTATCCAAACTGATTCTCAGGCTTGTGAATGCACAAGTAAAAGAATTAACTGCCTGTAGGCACAAGGGAGGGAGCGGAAGCTCCAGGCAGGTCCTGGTTTTGAGGAGAGAACAAGAGGAAAGGTGCAATCAGGGCTACCAGAGGCCACCTCTACCCCAGCTCTCACCTCTCCATTCATTCATTCCTTACTGAAAGGAGCTGGGTGAACTTTAGAAGTTTTTCTACCCTCCTCCCTTTGTGGGAAGACCACTGATTATAGGGTCATTTGTGACAGAAACGATGATGGAATTTTGTTGGACAGGCAGTTTTCCTAAAGTGAATTTGTTACATGAAGTGAGAAATCCCAAACTGGAAAGTCTGAAAGCTGTAATGATTAATCCTACTTGCTAAGTCAAAGAATGATTTAATGTTGCAGGCCACCTCTGAGATATCCCCAAAGACTCGAAGATTCATGCAGAGTGGGAATGAGCTCTGGGCAGAAATCTTATGTCTTCTTTTCCTTATATTTTCTTCATAGAACTGACACTATTATCTTAAGGTAAATAAGCCTTGCAGTGTTATATATTCACATAATTATTTTCAATCATTTCACTCAAAATATTTTCTCTCTTTCTGCTTAGGGTATATTAAGATTTTAAAAATAGAATTCCAGCACTTGCCATGTGAATGTTAGGTATAGTTTTTCTACCAATTTTTCCCTTAACAATAGGGAGCCAGAGGAATTTTGTGTGTACATGTACCTGTGTAGGGCACGCATGTGTATATGCATGTGGTGGCCAGGGTCCAATATTATCTTCCTCAATTGCTTCCTCACCTTAGTTTTTGAGACAAGGTATCTCACCGAACCTGGAGATTACCATTTTGGCTCGAAAGCTGAGGAACAAGTCTCAGGGATCTCTCTGTCTCTGCCTCCTCAGCATGGGGATCACAGGTATGAAACTCTATGCCAGACTTTGTGGTTATGTGGCAAGCTCTTGATTGGCAGAGCCATCTTCAGACCCTAAAAGACACTTTGACTTCTACCATTAAGAGAATGTGGCCTGCCTTACAGCAGAGGGAACAAAGGTCTATTTGGCTGCTTTGCCTTTTGGTGAAGGTACTATGAGTTCATAGAGATGTTAGAAGTCCCTATAAGTTCAAACACTAGAAAATATTCTTGCCCTCCCTTCTGCTAAGTCATTTTGATATTGGTCTTTGGACAGGTTCATGTTCCAGCACCATTTGCAGTGGGGCAATTTTTGGTGTATCTCCAAACATGTTACATTTTTCATGTGATGGTACTTTCTTGTAGTTCAGTTTGGCCGTATTGTCAAGTCAAGTGGAAGTATACTTTAAAAACATGAACTATACTATGTTATGTTTGCTCTGTTTCTAGACAAGGTTAGTATCTATCCAACCAGAGACTTCTATGAAGAGGCCACTGTTGTTATTGTTTGGTGTTATGTGATCTACTGACTGACCTGGGTGGAAGACATATCAACCTGTGGACTGGATATTTATCCAGCTCATCTTTTCATGCCATGGCCCCTAGCAGGCCACATTTCCCTTCAGGAATTTGAAGTATGAATTACCAAGAGAAAGGGTGCATGTTAGTGGTATGACCTCAGAGGTCATGAGATGGAGTTTATGTTGCCGACATTCTGGTATACATATACCAGCTAGAAGAAAAACAAAACACCATTCTTGAAAACAAAGGGCTTTAGCACTGCTCATTCTGTGAATGGCTTTAGCCACTACAAGTACGAGGAACATAGGCGATATGCTAAGACCTCAACACTTTCTTTTCTGGCCATGGTATTTTATGTGGAACTCAAATCTTTCTTAATGATCTTAACATTGTGGCTCTTATGGAATCTGCCACTCAGCAGTTCTGAAATATGAGATGGAAACTAGACACATCCACTGTCGTCTGCCCCTCTTTCAGATCCCTGTTGGTGCAGTTCATTGGCAGAATCTCAATGAAAGTCCTTTGGGTCAAGGGAGCTCAGTCATCCTGAGGAGAACTGAAGGTTGTGTGAGCATGTGTGTGAAAGAGTGTGTGTATAATCAAAATGCATTGCATGGATATATGAAAATGTCAAGAAGAGAAAACAATGGTATTAATAAAAAAAATTAAAAGTAAAAATAAATTTCCCAATGTTACCCTCTATGTCAAGAAGTGCTTCCCAAACACATAATGGTATATGGTTTAAGCTTCCAGAGGAACAGTACTGTGTGTGAGTCCAATACTATTTTCAGTTTTCCCATAAATAGCCTCAGATAAGGTTCTTTTGCTTTCATTGTAATGATTAGGATACTATACTAACACTCATGATCTGATCAGAAATCACAAATAACAATTTTCCTTATTCTTTTTCTACTTAAAATATTTTAGCGTGATTTGAGAGACATGGTTTAAAATCTGAACTCTGAAGTTTGGATGTATAAGAGGTCCATGAATTACAGGGCTATTGTAGGAAGTAGTAGATTGGACCATGTGCCGTGATTGGGTAGACTCAAGCTAATTTCACAGTGTGACTTTTATGAGCTGACAAACTCATAAGCACAGGTGAGAATTCCCACTGGAGAGCAAAACAAGTGAAGGAGCTTACATAGGTTCTGGTTTTAGAGAGAAGAAAGAAGAAAAGTGCAGGACGATCAGAGGTTTCCCGACACAGTGTCTCATCCCTGTGCTCATTTGTCCATCAGAAGCATATAAGGATTCACATAGAATGTGAGTGTGTATAAGCCCCTGGACCTGAGACCCAGGAAGACTAGAGCCATGAGCCATCGACTCACCAACCACAAACCAGACTCAAAAAGAAAACCTCAGGAATGTGAGTGTGAATCAAAAGACAACCCATTTTACAGAGTGGGTGACAACTGTAAAGACACCATTTTGGATATGGGTAGGCATGATTCGAGCTCCGTTTCTACCCAGACTTCTCTGCTTGAAACTTTCCTCTCTGTCTCCACCTAGAACTTCATCCCACATTCCAAGGCAGAGCTTTTTAGTCAGTGACCTTCCTGGCTGATTATCTGCAAGAGCCAGCCCTGTAAAAATCACCGAAGCAGTCAAACAGCATAGTTCAATTGAGTAGTAAACAATTGGCATCCACAACAAAATTCAATAAAGAAATCTTGCTCCCCTTGGAATGACAGGAAACCTGAGGAATTGATGAATTTATAAGCCTGGCTGCTTAGAGCAAAATTTCATTGATAATACCAGAGATTCGTGCTTGCTGGATTACCAGTGAGTAAGAGATTTTCACTGTTGAGGGATAAAGGCTTTTTCAGCATGTTTTTAGGAAATGAACACTTGCGAAATGAAAATGTAAAGGCTGTTCATGTTTTCAGTCTGGAAGGCTATGTGCAAATTGTGGACATATATTTGTCCCCTAAATCTTCTCAGTCTGAAAATGATAAATATGCAAATACTGTCCTATGATACGCCCTGAGTGTAATTCAAAGCCGCACAGATGCCTCATTATTGAATCTACAGATTTCATTAGGTTGATATACTTCTGTTAGTGTTTGGTTATAGCTTTTCTTTTATAAAATTGTGGCTTAATTATCAGCTATAATTCTAGGACAGAAATCTGCCTAACAAGTGTTAGGCTGCCACTCCTTTAAATAATTCACTGTAATCTCTTCAGCCAGAAAGGAATCTTCCCATAGAGATGGAAAAGGAGCTGTAATTCAATGAACGTTGAGAAACCACTTCTTTAAAACAACAACAACAACAACTCAAACTAAACTCTATAATTACAGTTTTACAAATCAGAAAAAAAAACAGATATGAAGATGTTATAATTCACATTATCTTGGTGAAAGTATGAAAACACTCCAGAGTACTGGAAAAGCTGTTTCCTACTAAAGAAAGCAGATTACTATGTTGTATGTCAGCAGTTTTTATTCATTGAGTTTATAAGTCTAGTATATTTGAAAAAAATAAAAGTTAATCTGGGTATCACATAATATTTTGGACAAAGTTGTTTAGAATGAAAGTATTTTCTCTTCCCATCAGATAGGAGTGTTTACTTTCTGCTAAGGGAAAGCAGTATGAGATGTGGAATAGAATCCAAACAAGTGGCATACCTGTGTGAACATAAAACAGACGTAGCTCTCTATAGTCACACTGTGGGCATAGACAAACATGGTGGCTTGCCTGTTACAAATGATCTTAAAAAGCAGAGAAGCCCAAGTGGAACCTATGACTTGAATGAACATGGTGTTGTGGACATTTCCCAAGGAGAAGCAAACTAATGTCTACTCACCTCAGACAGGGCACTGATGACAGACCAAAGAAACAGTTCCAAAAAACTATAACTTGGTAAGACAAAAAGCTTATTCAGGTTAACTACAAGACGAGTAACATCACCAAAAAGGTTTCAGGCAACTTGACAGGGTAGAGAACCACCTCTCCCTAATAGTCCTCAGTATAAGTTGGGACTGGGTGGAAACTTTTGATTCTTATAAATTTCAGGACTTTTGAGATGTGTGAGTTGTTCACTTCCTGGGCCTTATAAATTCCACTTCCAGGGTCGTAATGAGGCTCCCTTCCGGAGACACTGTCTCAGTTTAAGAGAGATTTCTACATAACACATGAACATTCAGATAGCTCACAGGAACCAACTCCTCATGTTTTCTGTCATTCCAGGAAAAGAAACAGAAGAAAAGAGGAACCATGCAGCAAGGAATCATGGAGTTGGACTGGTATGGTTGCCTTGAGAGGCATGTGTCATAGTGTTTTTAAGGTTTGATCCTGAATCTCCTTGGGACATTTTATGTTCCTTTAAGCTCCTAAGAACCTGAGGCACTCCCTCAGATGGTGAGGCATATAGTCCACCTGTATGTCTCTCTGTGTTCCTTAGAAGTCAGCAAAGGATGTAGATTTGGCTAAATAACTAGAGCTAGACATCAATCTTGTATACCCTATTTGGCTTGCAACTACCATTATATCGTGGCAACTGTCATTGTATTCTGTTTTAATAAGTTTATAAAAAGTCTAATTGCTTGAAATAAACTTCTCAGTCTCAGACTTGCTGAGATTCCCTCCAACAAGACTGATTCAGTGGATCCTGGTTCAGTAAGCATTGATGCTTATGGCTTAGTACTTTTGGTGATGAGGCAAAGGAAAACAACATAGAGAAGCCAATTTTGGGGCAACACAGGTTATGTCTCTCCTTATTCGAAAACTAAGAGCTTCTTCTGTGCACCAGGCTACTTGTTAGGCCTGGGATTCAGAGAAAATAAGATAGTTCCAGCCTAAGGGAATTACTAGGGCAAGTATACATGTGAACATGTCCTAGATGGATGGGTCCATGTGAGCCAGGGTGAGGCAACAGAGGAAAGCTTGCTTGGAGACTCCTACTGAAAAAAGATAATACTGTGCCAGGGTATAATTAAGAGGAACATTCCAAAATAGAGACTAGAAGAAACAGTTTTTTTTTTCAGGCAGGAAATGAACAGTTGGGAGGATAGCAGTTGGCCACGACAACAGCAAAAATGTACAGATGAGGGAATGACAGCAAGTCCTGTTTTAAAGGTCACAGAGCTTGGACCTGGAAGATCTGGTGCAGTATGGGACAGGGACAGAGTTTAGCTGTCACCTTATAGGCAAATGTGAAAAAGCAGAGGTTTATGTGCTGGCCAGGGCGTATGTAAGTTTCTCCAGGGGTATGTCTAAAACAAAGGAAGAACATAACCCCATTCAAAATTGTCATTCAAGGTATTATCCAAACAAGGGCAAATGTTGAAGACTTGCATTATGTACCTCATTAATAAATTATGAAAGCATCATAAAATTACAACACAGGTTGTATGACTGTATTTGAGGGGAGACAGTTGTAACTGAAAAGACATTTTAAACAAACTCACAGAGAGGCAAGCGAGTCGACTGGCCCAATTCTGTCTTACTACCTGTCACACGCATCATAAATTATGTTACCCAGGATGATTTTGAGCAAGGCACTAAAGATAAACAAGCCATAGTTACTTCTCCAGCACCCCCTAGGGTGACTCTGGACTCTCACCCTACTGCTCACCATGCATGGACCTTTCTGGATCTCAGTTTGCCCAGCTTCATCCAGGAACATTTACATTCTTTCAGAGACTTTTTGGTGTGTGTAGCTTCACAAGAGCTTAAGATTAGAGTCCCAGTAACACTACCAGACAGTATCAGTAGTCCTTATTGGATAGGCACCTCCAGTTTGAAAATGGGGAAGAAAAAAGCATCTGTGATGTGACACTATCAATCAGGAAGGCTGCCTGTCTGAAGTGGTAGAGTTGGTGGAGCCAAGGGGTTCTCTCCTTGGGATGGAGTGAAGAAATGGGGCTTCTGATTAGGGTGGAGTTGATGGAACTGGGGTGTCTCCGCCTGGGGTGGAGTTGGTGCAGCTGTGGGGTCTCTCCCTAGGAAACCATCTATCACCAAAGTTAATCCCTCCTAGTTTGAGCCTCTAGGCTTGGAGTTGTCAGATATTCATTTTTCAGATGTCCCTCCCCACCCGCCACAGCCTCTGGGCCTGCTAACCATCCTCTGCCTGAGTAATTAGCTTCAAGCCAGTAATGTGCTGGAGAGTAGGGCTAAGGCAACACCTGTGCCAGATGCTGTGCTTTAATGCACGGAAAAGAATTGATCTGATGAGTCTTGTTGAAGTATCTAGAGGAGGCTGGAATTGGATGAAGCAGTAGGCAGAAAGGAAGTTGGAAGCAATGTACCACACACCTCCCAATAGGTCAACAAAAATACCTCATGGGTATTGGCATTTGAACAAGTATGGTTCCTCTTTGCTATTTAATGATATGAGGTTCTAGGTACTACTATATTAGAATCTAGATGCTGAAATATGGTATGCACTAAAGCAAAATAAAATAGTGGGTAAGGGGCTTTCTTGAAAAGGTTCTAACTTGCATGTTGCTGTATTCTGAAGGGTTATTTTTTACAAGTATTCTCTCTTCAAGGTAAAAGCAATACTTTAAACAGACATAAGATTGGAATCCTAGATCCATAGAAAGCTCATTGCTTTCCCATCTAGTATGTAGATGCGAAAGTCTGATGTATCATAACATTTGGGGATTTTCCAATTCTGTTATTAAGTTATATGACAGGACTGTTATGAAGCATCCAACAAAGCAAAAGATGCCTCATGGACCATCTACTGGGGAGATAGAGTCTCTTGACCAGTGATCATCATGACTAGTACTCATTTTGCTATAGAATCTTTCTTAAATCCAACAATGGCTTAAGTATATCAATTATTGAAAAAATAGTAAAAAAAAAAACCCTCAAGATAATGATAATCCATTTTTATCTTTATTGGCACCAAATTTCAAAAATTTATAATGTAGGTTTCTTGATGAAGTAAATAAAACAGTGTGGCTTTTGAAGGAGGATGCTGCAAAGGTAGCACTGAGTCAGGCTCCTAATTTGTCTAAGCGGCTCATCTGTGTATATTTTAAAAGATAATTGGAAAATGCCTAGATGCACAGAAGTGGAGTCACTGTGCTCTGCTGTCACCATTGTAGTCTTGATGTAAATGGCACTGTCTCATTCTCACATGGGGCCCAGCTCCTAGGCTGCCTTCAGAGCAGCAGCCACAACAGCCCCTAAGACCAGAGTCTGACCCAGACATATGAAGCTTTGGTTTACTTGACTGGTGCCTGGAGCTGTAAGTGACATCAACTGGAAACATGGGTTACTGTTCCATAGTACAAAGACGGGTCAGGCAATAGGAGACAGAAGAAGAAGTGAAAGTTCCATGCCCTTCCTGCTCCTCAAGGCCTTGTGGTGCCACTCAGATGGCCTTTGCAAAGGCCATCTTTGTCAAAGCATAGCCTCTGGAGTTGAGGAATTGACTGCTGGGTGATGTGTTACCTTGTGTTTGTTTTCCCATCCCCTGATTCATTTTTCTTCCTTCACTTATGCTGCCCTGGGACTGTGACTTCTAACCACATGCCACAGAAGCTTTGCTTCTTGGGCTAAGCCATTTACACTTCCAGTGGTTGCCTGCAGGTTGAAGTCAACAGAGTTATTCTCTCCTTTAGTTACCAGCTCTTTACAAGGAGGGAGGACAGGGAGGAGGGCTCCTCCATGGTGCTGTCAAAACAACAGTCTAAGATCATGGGGTGCTTAGATATTTTAAAACTCAGAACTCATGTGCTAACGTATAGAGGGTAAGCATAGAATTCCCTTTAGACATGTAATAATGTCCTTCGCTTAGAGACTGTTGGAAGGATTTTCTTTTCCTGCACCCCAATAATAGAAGCCTTTAATTTTAGGGATACTCTGGAAGAGACTGTTGAAATTGGATCAGGGGAAGTGTAATCTCGCCTTCCTATGTTTGAATTAGAATAAAAGAATGTTAGCTAAATAATGGGTTTCACTATGACATTGCCATGCTATATATCACTGTCTTTGTTCACACTTACTCTTAATCTCTCTTGCTCAGCTCTGACAGGGCTCCTTCCTGCCTTCTAAGTAGTCCCTCCTGTGATTTCTTGTCACATAAATATTAAAACCTAGATTGTGCAAATGAGAGAAAGGATGCAATGTTTTTTCCTTTCTTCCAGTGTGTGTATATGTAGCAAGAAGAGCTGTTTCAGTTGGTACAGCAAGCATCAGTAGGTATGATCCACATAAAAGAGGAGTGTGGTGGAATCCTGGGGCCAATCGGTCAATAGACAGCTCCAAAGTTGAGTGTTCTATCTAGATCAAAGACAAACCTCAAAGTGATACCTCCCATGTCTGTATGTCACCTGTCAGCAGCTGTTTTCCAATCGCCTTTGTACCTGGTAGCTTGCAAATAGACAGGAAAGTAGCAGATATGCTCTGCTCTCTGTGCTGTGTTGCCCATAAATCTTGTTAGTCAGTCTTGGAAATGACCACTTCAAGAGCTTAGCATCTCAACATTTATATTTTAATGTATACTGCTATAAAATTCTATGGCTCTTAATGCAGTTGCTGCTGCCCATGTAAATGCACCATGTCTAAGACTCATGTCCCTGTAGGCTGAATCCACATATATCCTATGTCTATCATAAGCAGTTGGAGTTTAGGGAGCAGTGAGGAGAGCTCTTGCTAATCCAGGGTTTTGAGATTCCAACTCTCTGTGTGAATATTATATAGTTTTAGAAGCTCAGATCTTGGAACATGGGCGATGGCTCAGTTATTAAAATACTTGCCACATAAGCACAAGGACCTGTGTTTGAATTATATTTAAAACAACCTGGGCACTCTGGTTCATGCCTGTAATTTCAATGTTGGAGAAGATGATATGGGAGGATCCATGGGGTTTGCTGGCCAGGTCAGACAGTCTAGCACAGTCAGTGCGTTCCAGACTCAGTAAGAGACATCTCAAAAAAAATGGGAAGGGAAGAGCAATTGATATGTGACATCAACTTCTGTCTTCTACATCCTTTGGCAAACACATGTGCCGTCATGAATGTACACAGAGTAATACTAAACTTAGATAGCTTGTCCTCTAGCAGTTTTTCTTCCTAGGATTTAGATATAGAGTGGTGTTTCAGTGTTTGCTATGAATGATAAGTAAACAAAAGAAAATAAGAATCATCTAACCACATTAGTGTAATGAAGTCAAATAGCATTAAACACTGACAGCAGCCAGATGTCCCCAGTGCTGAAACCATTGGTATGCAATTTGGCTAAACTATTGAATTCCAACACTATAGGGGATTAATTTGATTTAGCTTTCTGTTTTATAGAAGTTATCACAAATATGCAATGTTTTCATTTAATTCAAAGTTTTACTGGAAATGCTAATGCTTGTAACATGTATGTAAAATAACTTCATGGTATATGCTAATTGCTAACTGAGAATTTTTATCACATCTACAAAAACAGACATTCATTCAGCGGGAAATTGGTTACTAAGGATTATTCTGAGTTTCTGTCTATCTGTCTACTTCCCCCCTCTACACACACACACACACACACACACACACATACATTCACATACACACATAAGCTGATAGTAACTCACAAACACCTGCTTTCCATAAAGAAGGAAAAACCAAAACAATAAAACAACCCAGAGATCTAATTTCCTAATTAAATATAACTAGACATTTCACCTTACAAATAAATTATAAAATTGATGACCCTTCTAAAGTTATTGTACTCTCCTCTGCATTCAGACACACAGGAGCTGAGCTCACATTCCCTGCCTTTATTTCTTTTGTTTTATTGAGCATCTACCACATTCTTGCATGGAAGGAGGCTATGGGGATGTAACAGCAGCCAGCAACCCTGTCACACAGAACTCAGCACAAATGTGCAAGTGAAAGGCACAGGGAATAGAAAGTAAACAAAAACCCCAAACAAACTAGAAGACAGGACAGTGAAATGCTGAGCATGTGTAGGATGACTGGAATCAAAGGTCATGATCAAATTAGGGTCCCCTAGGCCTCATTGTGTTTAAGAGTTTTGGGAAGGAGGTTTATTTATTTATATTTATTTATTTTCTGAGACTGGGTTTCTCAGTGTACTCCTGACTATCCCGGAACTTACTCTGGTGACCAGTCTGTCCTTGAACTCAGAAATCTGCCTGCCTCTGCCTCCTGAGTTCTGGGAATAAAGGCACGAGTCACTAAGGCTGGAGTGGATGTCATTTTACAGTTACGGCAATGATGGCACGAGTAACAAGCAACTAAGAAAACATTTCAAAATGGCGAAGGTTCATGGCCTGCCAGCCAATATGGAGGAACCCTGGCATTAGCCTTTCAGCTTCATTCAAAATCTTGAGGGCTTTTGGAAGAATGAACAGGTTCTTCTCAAGCAAGCAATCAAGAAATTAGTATATTCTGATACTAACAGAGAAAGAAAATTTAGACAAGGTTCATTTTGTTATGAAATACACAGGAAATGTTATTTATAGAAAAGTAGGGAGTTGCTCTGGTAGTAGAAATGGTGACCAGAGCAATATTTTTAGACAAAGCTGTGTCTTAAAGGGTGGGGAAGCCAGCAGGGCAGGAAGGAAACTGGGGTGAACAAACGGGCAAAAATCAGTTTCATGCAAGGTTTCAACTCCAGATGTTGGCAAGATGATGGGAATTTAAGAGAACGAGAAATCAAAGATGAAGACGATGATTATGCCTAAACTTAACTGGCTCTGTGAGTTATGGGTCTCTAGTGTCAGGCAGACTAACTCCAGATAAACTAATTCATATCCTCTCTCTCTCTCTCTCTCTCTCTCTCTCTCTCTCTCTCTCTCTCTCAGAGGAGGGATGTTAAAGCTGCTGGGCCTCAAAAAGCGACAAGAACTCGATCCTGGCAAACTTCCAGAACCTTCCCATCTGTTTCTGTACATTCAGACCATTTGCCTCTGCTCTCCCAGGTTATTGACAGAACACAGCCACTGCACACTGAAATCTACATGTCCGATTTCATCCTGTCCTCCAGTGTGCTGACAATGCTTCATCCTTGGAGAATATCTGATTGGTCCTCTTCAGGTCAGGTAGAATCTTTTCTGTATCAGAAAATTGTAGAACTTTGTGAAAAAGTTGTGGGAAATAACTTTGTGGTGTGAATTCAGCGTTCAGGGGCTCATTGCTAAAACTGCAGTAAAAGGAATGTTCTAAGAGAAAAATGCTGCCACATGGGATTGAAGACATCCTAGGTGTGGGGTCAGCATAGGTGTCTGCTGGGTAGTATTGTGCATAGCACTGAGCACAGCAGAGGTTGATATTGAGTGGCTACACAGCTCTGGGCAGCAGGGATCTTGGGTGATTACCAAGGCCAGCAACAGGATCTCAGTCTAGTCTTGTCTTACACTGAGGTTCACATTTTCTCCTGTCACCTGGTTACCATGGAAGGTGAAAAACATTGAAAGTCAAGTTCAATGTCTAGAAGCTTCTTATACATATCACAATGAATATGGTGTTTGGACAGAGGAAGGTTGCAGGGAAGGGAGGAACCATACTAGCCTCAACAGCAGAGGTAGTGGCAATTCCTCCAGCACAGGTTCCTCCAGCACAGGGTCCCCAGCCACAGGCTCCTCCACCACAGGATCCTCCAGCACAGGGTCCCTCACCACAGGGACAGACTGTGTGGGTGTTATCATAGAAATCATAAAATCTACAGAATGAAAAAAAATGCAGTTTGAGAAATGACTACCAACAGCTTTCATAAATTTGAAATTATCTTTTAGTAAATATCATAACTCTCTTTTAATAAACTTTTTAAAAAGGTCAACATTCTGTACTATCCAGTCATCTGGATCCGGTAAGATAGCCTGAAACAGTAGACAAAACCCTGGTTTTATAGTGAAATACCTCTTGGTTTGAAATTCCAGCTGGGTAACTGGGAAAACTCATTCTTTTTTTCTTCTTCTCTTGTACAATACACCCTGACCACAGTTTTCCCTCCATCCACTCCTTCTAGTCCCTTCTCCACTTCCTGTCTTCCCCAGATCCACTGTTCCTCCATTTCCCTTCAGAGAAGAATAGCCTCTTAGGAATATCAACTGAACATGGCATAACAATATACAATAAGACTAGGGACAACCCCCCCATATCAAGGATGGACAAGGCAACCCAGTAGCAGGAAAAGAGTCCCAAGAGCAGGTAAAAAGTTAGAGACACCTCCACTCCTACTGTTAAACAAGCTAACCATACCATATATGTAAAGGACCTAGTCAGACCCATGCAGGTTTTGTGATTGACGTTTCAGTCTCTGTGAGCCCCTATGAGCCCTGTTTAGTTGATTCTGTGGACTATGTACTTGTGTGTTCTCAGCACCTCGGGCTTCTATAATTCTTCTTTCCTCTCTTCTGTGGGATTTCCTGAGCCTCACCTAATGTTTTACTGTGGGTCTCTATATCTTGAATCGGCTCCTGTCTACTGCCAGAGGAAGCCTCTCTGATGATGATTGGGCTAGGCACAGATCTATGAGTATAGCAGAATATTATTAGAAATCTCTTCATTCACTTTCTTTTGCCAGTTGTGTTTGGTTCTACCCTAGGTCTCAGAGCTATCCAACTTCTAGTTCTGGGCCATCCAGACCATGTTGGGCACGGATTCCTTATCATGGCACAGGGCTCAGTTAGACCAGCCAATTGTTGGCTACTCCTATAAGCTCTGAGCCGCCATTTCCCAAGCACAACTTTCAGGAAGGGCAGATCGTAGTAAGTGGGTTTTGTGGTCATGTTGGTGTCTGATTCCCATCACTGGAAGCCTTGCTTGGTTACAGAAGATGGCTGGTTCATGCTCCATATTCTCCATACTAGAAGTCCTTTTTTGGTTTGCTTATTTTTTAAACAAATAAGGAAACTAATGTTGAAGAGATTAATATCCTTTTTCAATAAGAGTAAATAAGACTGTGAAGAGGCTGCACGTCAGGTGTGCGTCAAGATGGCCACCTCCTTGCAGCGCATGCTGCTAAGGCTGTTTCCTACTCTCTTACGAAGTTTCTATGTAGCTCAGGTTCCCCTCTAGACTCTTTGCACCAGAGGCCCTCCTGAAGAAGATGATCCACCCTTACTTCTCGTTTCCCCATATGAGAACGAACCATGGAAATACCTGGATTCAGAAGACTACTAGAACCGCTATGACTCTCACCCTGTTT
Organism: Grammomys surdaster; assembly: GCF_004785775.1. Taxonomy (NCBI): domain Eukaryota; kingdom Metazoa; phylum Chordata; class Mammalia; order Rodentia; family Muridae; genus Grammomys; species Grammomys surdaster. The sequence goes on from NW_021619940.1 coordinate 579,211, forward strand.
GGGCTGACTACCACTGCCAACCACAAAGGTGGTGTACCACCACAGCGGACTTGAAAGACATGTATTTGTAACAATAAAGTTACTGGAAATCCTTGCCCCATCTGTCAGGATCACAAGTTGCATGTTGACTTTAGGAATGTGAAGCTCTTGGAACAGTTTGTTTGTGCCCACACGGGTATCATCTTCCATGCCCCATACACAGGGGTCTGTATGAAGCAGCACAAGAAACTGACCCAGGCCATCCAGGAAGCCGGGAAGTGTGGTCTTCTCAGTTACTACGTTCCCCAGGTTGAGCCCCGAGATGCTGACTTTCGTACTGTGGATGGAGCTGTCAGTGTGACTCCACCAGCCCCCACACTGTTACCAAGGTGAACCTTGGTACCCGTGGTTCAGCTGGCAACAGCCACCAGAGAGAGAACTGTCTTGTCTTCGCCAACTCTATCAAGGAAATCTCCTAGAAGAAAGTGGCCCGCCACCTGAGTTAATGCCTGAGATGCCCACTAGACCACCAGCAGAAGCCTCCACTGAGCAGACCAGCTCCCAGAGTGCTTAGAACACATGACCTGGGGAAGTCAGACTGAGGGCTGTCTAGGGCTGTGTGGTGGCGAGTGTTCTGGAAAGGGTTCTGTTTTGTGACAGTGGCAGACCCTAAAAGGAAATGACTGGTGTAAGGAGGGATCTAGATGTATATGGGTAACTCTGACGAAGGCTTACATATGAACTAGAGACTCTTGTGTGTGTGCTTGATAGTGTGTCCCTGTTTTAAACTTACTGGCCCAGCTTCTATGCAATAAATCTGTGTCTCCTCAAAAAAAAATAAGACTGTGAAGATCAAGTTCTGTGAAGATGAATTTGCCTAATGACAAATGGAAAGCAGCGTTAGTGATTACTCAAACATTGAAGGACAGATGCTTCTATAATAGACCAAAGGGATGACTCTCATTTCAGCTAGTTGCCCTGTTGTAGCAAGTGATTGATGTGAGGACAGCGGACAATGAAGTCAGAGCAGACTGAGAATGCAGGACTTGTCTGTTCAGGTCAGCCCAATGTCAGCTGGAAAGCTTTCTCTTATAAGAATGCTTCTTCTTCTTTTTTTTTTAATTAGATGTTTTATTTACATTTCATATGTTGTCCCCTTACCCTATCCCCCAACCACCCGGGAACCTCCTATCCCCTTACCCCTCCTCCTTCTTCTCTGTGGATGTAACCCCTACCTATCCCCCCCCACTCCCACTTCACCACCCTAAAAATTTCCACCCCCTGGGGCGTCCAGCCTTCATGAGGTCAAGGATCTCATCTTCCACCTATGCCCAGCAGGGCCCTCCACTCTTACATATTCAGCTGAAGCCCTGGATCCCTCCCTAAGTGCTCCCAGGCTGGTGGTTTAGACCCTGGGAGCTGTGGTTGGTTGGTATTGTTGCTCTCCTCATGGTGCCGCAAACCCTTTCAGCTCCTTCAGTCTTCACTCTAACTCCTCCATTGAGAACCCCATTATCAGTTCAATGGCTAGTTGTGAGCATCTGCCTCTGAATATGTCAGACTCTTGAAGGCCTCTGAGGAGACATATATATCAGGCTCTTATCAGCATGCACTTCCTGACTTCCACATCAGCATCTACCTTTGGTGACCACACATGGGATGGATACTCAGGTGGAAAGGTCTTCAGATGGCCCCTCCTTCAGTTTCTGTCCCTCACTTTGTCTCCATATTTGCTCCCTTGAGTATTTTGTTGCTCCTTCTAGGAAGGACCGAATCACCCCCACTTGGTCTTCCTTCTTCATGAGCTTCATGTGGCCTGTGAGTTGCATCTTGGGCATTTCAAGGTTCTGGGCTAATATCCAATAATCAGTGAGTGAATACCATGTGTGTTCTTTTGTGATTGGCTTACTTCACTCAGGATGATAATTTCTAGTTCCATCCATTTACCTAGGAAACTCTTGAATTCATTGTTTTTAATAGCTGAGTAATACTCCATTGTGTAAATGTACCACATTTTTTGAATGCATTCCTCAGTTGAAGGACATCTGGGTTCTTTCCAGCTCCTGGCTATTATAAATAAGGCTGGTATGAACATAGTTGAGCATATGTCCTTGTTATATGTTCGAGTATCTTCTGGGTATATGCCTAGGAGTGATATAGCTGGATCCTCAGGTAATGCTATGTCCAATTTTCTGAGGAAACACCAGACTGATTTCCAAAGTGGTTGCACAATCTTGCAGTCCCACCAACAATGGAGGAGTGTTCCTCTTTCTCCACACCCTGGCCAGCATCTACTATCACCTGAGTTTTGAATCTTAGCCATTCTGACTGGTGTGAGATGGAATCTCAGGGTTGTTTTTATTTGCATTTCCCTGACAACTAAGGATACTGAACATTTCTTTAGGTGCTTCTTGGCCATTCGAGTTTCTTCCATTGAAAATTATTTGTTAAGCTCTATACCCCATTTTTTAATAGGGTTATTTGGTTGTCTGGAGTCTAATTTCTTGAGTTCTTTGTATATATTGGATATTAGCCCTCTATCAGATGAAGGATTGGTAAAGATCTTTTCCTAATTTGTTGGTTGTCGTTTTGTCCTATTGACAGTGTCCTTTGCCTTACAGAAACTTTGCAATTTTATGAAGTCCCATTTGTCAATTCTTGATCTTAGAGCATATGCCATTGGTGTTCTGTTCAGGAACATTTCCCCTGTGCCCAAGTATTCGAGGCTCTTCCCCACCTTCTCTTCTATTAGTTTCAGTGTATCTGGTTTTATGTGGAGGTCCTTCATCCACTTAGACTTGAGCTTTGTACAAGGAGATAATAATAGATCAATTTTCATTCTTCTACATGTTGTCCTCCAGTTGAACCAGCACCATTTGTTGAAAATGCCGTCCTTTTGCCACTGGACAGTTTTAGCTCCTTTGTCAAAGATCAAGTGACCATAGGAGTGTGGGTTCATTTCTGGGTCTTCAATTCTATTCCATTGATATTCCTGCCTGTCTCTGTACCAATACCAGGTAGTTTTTATCACTATTTCTCTGTAGTACAGCTTGAGGTCAGGGATGGTGATTCCTCCCGAAGTTCTTTTATTGTTGAGAATAGTTTTCGCTATCCTGGGTTTTTTGTTATTCCATATGAATTTGAGAATTTCCTTTTCTAACTCTGTGAAGAATTGAGTTGGGATTTTAATGGGGATTGCATTGAATCTGTAGATTGCTTTTGGCAAGATGGCAATTTTTATTATATTGATCCTGCCAATCCATGAGCATGGGAGATCTTTCCAACTTCTGAGATCATCTTCGATTTCTTTCTTCAGAAACTTGAAGTTCTTGTCATACAGGTCTTTCACTTGCTTGGTTAGATTCACACCAAGGTATTTTATATTATTTGCAACTATTGTGAAGGGTGTCATTTCCCTAATTTCTTTTTCAGTCTGTTTATCTTTCATGTAGAGGAAGGTTACTGATTTGTTTGAGTTGATTTTATAACCAGCCACTTTGCTGAAGTTGTTTATCAGGTTTAGGAGTTCTCTGGTGGAAGTTTGGGGGTCACTTAAGTATACTATCATATCATCTGCAAATAATGAGATTTTGATTTCTTCCTTTCCTATTTGTATCCCTTTGACTTCTTTTTGCTGTCTAATTGCTCTGGCTAAGACTTCCAGTACTATATTGAATAGGTAGGGGGAGAGTGGGCAGCCTTGTCTAGTCCCTGATCTTAGTGGGATTGCTTCAAGTTTCTCTCCATTTAGTTTGATGTTGGCTACCGGTTTGCTGTAAATTGCTTTTACTATGTTTAGGTAGGGGCCTTGAATTCCTGATCTTTCCAAGACTTTTATCATGAAGGGATGTTGAATTTTGTCAAATGCTTTCTCAGCATCTAGTGAGATGATCATGTGGTTTTTTTTCTTTGAGTTTGTTTATATAGTGGATTACATTGATGGATTTCCGAATATTGAACCATCTCTGCATTCCTGGGATTAAACCTACTTGATCATGATGGATGATTGTTTTGATGTGTTCGTGGATTCGGTTTGCTAGAATTTTATTGAGTATTTTTCATCGATGTTCATAAGGGAGATTGGTCTGAAGTTCTCTTTCTTTGTCGTGTCTTTGTGGGGTTTGGGTATGAGTGTAATTGTAGCTTCATAGAATGAATTGGGTAGTGTACCTTCTGTTTCTATTTTGTGGAATAGTTTGAAAAGAATTGGTATTAGGTCTTCCTTGAAGGTCTGATAGAATTCTGCACTAAAACCATCTGGTCCTGGGCTTTTTTTAGTGGGGAGACTTTTAATGACTACTGCTATTTCCTTAGGGGTTATGGGACTATTTAGATGGTTTATCTGCTCCTGGTTTAACTTTGGTACCTGGTATTTGTCTAGGAAATAGTTCATTTCATCCAGGTTTTCCAGTTTTGTTGAGTATAGGCCTTTGTAGTAGGATCTGATGATTTTTTGAATTTCTTCAGTTCCTGTTGTTATGTCTCCCTTTTCAGTTCTGATTTTATTAATTTGGATACTGTCTCTGTGCCCTCTGGTTAATCTGGATAATGGTTTATCTATCTTGTTTATTTTCTCAAAGAACCAGCTCCTGGTTTTATTGATATTTTGTATTGTTCTTTCTGTTTCTATTTGGTTGATTTCAGCCCCGAGTTTGATTATTTCCTGTCTTCTACTCCTCCTGGGTATATTTGCTTCTTTTTGTTCTAGAGCTTTTAGTTGTGCATTCTAGTCGTTAGTGTGTGCTCTTTCCAGTTTCTTTTCGTAGACACTTAGAGCTATGAGTTTTCCTCTTAGCACTGCCTTCATGGAGTCCCACAAGTTTTGGTATGATGTGTCCTCATTTTCATTGAATTTTAAAAAGTCTTTAATTTCTTTCTTTATTTTTTCCTTGACCAAGTCATCGAGAAGAGAGTTGTTCAGTTTCCATGTGCATGTGGGCTTTCCATTGGTTTTGTCATTATTAAAGACCAGTCTTAATCCGTGGTGATCTGATAAGATGCAAGGGATTATTTCAATCTTTTTGTATCTGTAGAGGCCTGTTTTGTGACCAATTATATGGTCTATTTTGGAGAAGGTACCATGAGGTGCTGAGAAAAAGGTATATTCTTTTGTTTTAGGATGAAATGTTCTATAGATGTCTGTTAAGTCCATTTGATTCATAACTTCTGATAATGTCAAAGTGTCTCGGTTTAGTTTCTGTTTCCATGATCTGTCCATTGCTGAGAGTGGGGTGTTGAAATCCCCCACTATTATTGTGTGAGGTATAATGTGTGTTTTGAGCTTTAGTAAAGTTTCTTTTATGAATGTGGGTGCCCTTGCATTTGGAGCATAGATGTTCAGAATTGAGAGTTCACCTTGGTAGATTTTTCCTTTGATGAGTATGAAGTGTCCTTCCTTATCTTTTTTGATTAATTTTGGATGAAAGTCGATTTTATTTGATATTAGAATGGCTACTTCAGCTTGTTTCTTGGGACCATTGGCTTGGAAAATTGTTTTCCATCCTTTTATTATGAGGTAGTGTCTGTCTTTGTCACTGAGGTGCATTTCTTGTATGCAGCAAAATTCTGGGTCTTGTTTTTGTATCCAGTCTGATAGTCTGTGACTTTTTATTGGGGAATTGAGACCATTGATGTTAAGAGATATTAAGGAAAAATGATTGTGGCTTCCTGTTATTTTTGTTATTAGAGGTAGAATTATGTTTGTATAGTTATCTTCTTTTGGGGTTGTTGGAAGATTACTTCCTTGCTTTTTCTAGGTTGTAGTTTCCCTCCTTGTGTTGGCATTTTCCATCAATTATCCTTTCAAGTGCTGGGTTTGTGGGAAGATATTGTGCAAATTTGGTTTTGTCATGGAATATCTTGGTTTCACCATCTATAGTGATTGAGAGTTTTGTTGGGTATAGTAATCTGGGCTGGCAATTGTGTTCTCTTAGTGTCTGTATGATGTTAGTCTAGGCTCTTCTGGCTTTTATAGTTTCTGATGAGAAGTCTGGTGTAATTCTTATAGGTCTGCCTTTGTATGTTCCTTGACCTTTTTCCCTTACTTCCCTTGTTTTGTGCATCTGATGTTTTGATTATTATGTGAAGGGAGGTATTTCTTTTCTGGTCTAGTCTATTTGGTGTTCTGTAGGCTTCTTGTATGTTTATGGGCATCTTGTTCTTTAGGTTAGGGAAGTTTTCCTCAATAATTTTGTTGAAGATATTTACTGGCCCTTTAAGTTGGGAATCTTCATTCTCATCTATACCTATTATCCTTAGGTTTGGTCTTCTCATTGTGTCCTGGATTTCCTGGATGTTTTGAGTTAGGAGTTTTTTGCGTTTTGCATTTTCTTTGACAACTGTGTCAATATTTTCCACCGTATCTTCTGCATTTGAGATTCTTTCTTCTATCTCTTGTATTCGGTTGGTGATGCTTGTGTCTATGACTCCTGATCTCTTTATTAGTTTTTCTATCTCCTTGGTTGTCTCTCTTTGAGCTTTCTTTATTGTTTCTATTTCCATTTTCAGATCCTGAATGTTTTTGTTTAATTCCTTCTTTGTGTTTTCTTCCATTTCTTTAAGGGATTTCTGTGATTCCTCTTTAAGGGCTTCTACCTGTTTACTTGTACTCTCCTGTATTTCTTTAAGGGAGTTACTTAATTCCTTCTTTCAATCCTCTATCATCATCATGAGAAGTGATTTTAATTCTGAATCCTGCTTTTCCGGTGTGATGGGTTGTCCAGGGCTTGCTATATTGGGAGAACTGGGTACTGATGATGCCAAGAAACTTTGGTTTCTGTTGCTTATGGTCTTGTGCTTGCCTTTCGCCATTTGGTTAACTCTAGTGTTACCTGCCCTCACTGTGTAAGACTGAAGTCTGTATTTCCAGTTATCTTGCTTGTTGCAGAGCTCCTCAGAGTCCAGATGTCTCTGTGGTCTTATGCTCCTAATCTCCTGGGTGGAAGAACTCCTGGGACTCAGGCCACCTCTTGGATCTGGAAATCCTTCTGCTCTGGGTGCAGTGGATCCTCTAGGATGGCTCAGGATACGATGTCTCCCAAGTGAAAACCACCTTGGTGTCTGCTGCTCTGAGTGCAGTGGCTCCTCTAGGATGACTCAGGATTCAGTA
>NW_021619940.1:586307-612061 GCF_004785775.1 Grammomys surdaster
AGTGCAGTGGCTCCTCTAGGATGACTCAGGATTCAGTATCTCCACAGGACAGGAGCAGACCAACTCTGTGTCTGACCCAGCCAAAAGGACCAGGCAGGGGAGGAAGGGAACTATAAGAATGCTTCTTAACAATTGGTAGAAGAAGTGACTCTTCAGGCAAAGGTGCTTGCCACCAAGCCTACCAATCTGCTGACAGTAGTTTCAACTCTGGAACCCACATGGTGGAAAAAGAGAACTGACTTCTGCAAATTGTCCACCTCCAATAAATGAATTTGATATATATCTCACAAAGTAGCCTGTTGTGGGCATAAGGAACTTTGCTCCAAAGATTTGACTCATGGGAGTGGGAAAAAATGTAAAGGAAGGATACAAAGTTCTGACTCAATTTCCCTTGGTCAGTTGTGCTTAGAAGACAGGGATGAGGATGATGTCCTAGAAATGAGTTGGGGATTTTCTGTTTGACCATACATCTGTTTGCTCTAGATGTCACCTGGGATAATCTAGGAATATCCAAACACAAACAGGCTTGCACTATGCAAGAGAAAGTCTTGAATAGGGAAATCTGCTTGCTAAGTTCCCAAAGCTACTTGGATTTCTCTAAGCAAGCCCCTTGAGCCCTCGTAAGATCAGTCTTCTCTACATTTAATTTTTTTTCCACTTGGTTTCAACTGTCCTTAAGACAATAGAACACTCTGTGATACTTTGACTAGTTCACTGGCCACAGAAACTCTCTGAAGCAATTTTCTAAGAAGTTCTACAGAGCCACAGAGCTCTCTCAGGAGAACTCCCAAGGTGCCTTATCCTAAACCTTAGCCTCTTTCCCAGTATGCCGAACAGGAGTAGTTGACAGTGTATACATCAGGATGGTTGATGGACAACCTGACCATTTGCATTGCTTATTTTTAAAATAGGGAAAGGAACAACAAGGATTAAGACAAAAGAAGAACCTAGGAAGAAAGGATATGTTCAGAATACAGGGTGAAGAAATCCACCATGAGCCAGAGGGGAATCCCACTCTTTTTGCATGAACTTAGTTCCTCTTTTACATGCTTGCTAGGGTGGTATAATTAGCTTAGGAGACGGAGCAACTTCAAGGCATTTGGAAGTCCCCTCTAGCCCTCATTTCAAAAGGACCCTCTCAATCTGGTCCTGAACACAAATGTGCTGAATCAGGTCCTGCACGCCTTCTGCCTGCCAGCAGGAATGGGACTCTTGGAGGTGTGGTTATCTGGAAGTTCAGCTCACTTTCTGGTAAGAAAATCACAGGGAATGACCCTAAATTTTGGACTATCCAAGTCCACTCAGATGACAGTTTGTCAATTGCTGATTTTACACATTTCTGCCTCAATCACTGCCACCTCTTTCCCAATCAAGGGGACTAGACTACATCCTCAATCAAAAACAGTGCTAGGTAAACATCAGAAATCAGATGCCACAAGAGCCAGATTGAAAGCCACTAAAAGAAACCTTGTTAAAATTGCTATCTAAATACTGCAGACTATATTCACACTGTGTAGCCAAGGATTTCACCTTATATTGACTATACCTCCCCCAAAGTCATATGGAAAACATCAAGTAAGTCAATGTCCTTCTAATCTATTGAAGAATTGGAATTGGTTTCAATGGTTTGGGAAGCCTATGAACGAACTTGGTAGCAGCAAGGCAAGCTGGGGAAGGCTTCAACAGTTTGCAAATGGGAGCCATCAACACGAGATGACTCATCTGGGCAAAGGTGTACGGCTCTAATATAAAGAAACTGCTGTTTAATCTTGAGAAAAAGGCTATCAATTTGAGTGACCAACCCAACTCAGGCTCAGCATAAAAATGACCTTAGAGATAAACTATAAAGACGATAGCAAAAGGCTTTAGCTCTCCATTAGTACAGATGATACCAGGTTTTCCTCATGCCTTGGTGATGACCTTTGATTGCTTATATTAAGGCACATTCACAGAGCTGGAGAGATCAGTATTAAAAGCACTGGCTACTCTTCCAGAGAATCTAAGTTCAATGCATGGCATCCACATGGCAGGCTCATAACCTTCTATAATTCTAGTTCCAGGAGATCTGATGCTATCTTATGGCTTCTGTAGGCATTAAGCACATACATGATGCACAGACATACAGACATACATGCAGGCAAAAGTATCTATACAAATAAATTTGAATTATATTAAGGAACATCCTTAGGGTGGTCTCATTTTGCTCTTGAGACCATTGCGTTTCATGACTCTTCTTAAAAGTTTACCAAGGGGTCAGGCTTCCCTGGCAGCCTTCTGACCAGTCTGTCCATTTTCCTCATTATGCAAATCTTGTTCCAATGATTCTTGATCTCTGCTCTTCTGGGATCTCATTATCCCCATTGCTGCCAGAGAGTTCAATTGCATTACAATGTCTACTGCCTGTTCCAGTTCTTAGTAGATAGCTTACTAGCAATGCTAATATGCCTTCATTAGCATATTCAGTAGGGCAATGGCAAAAAAATAGTATCCCACTAGGTTCTGCTGAGGAATGTGACTATACGCATAGAGTGGATCACAGCCTCAGGTCTTACACTAAATCACTTCAGCAAGATTTCCTTCTCAGTATCCTCTAAGTAGTTTTGCCATTTCTACTTCATTTCATCATCATGTTTGAACTTCCAAAAACTCTCCCAGTCCATTCACTCAGGGTCCCATCCAGGCTTACAATCCAAGGTCAAGGATGAATGGCATCATTTCAACAAACTTCCATTCACTCAGGCTTGTATTTCTGCAACCCTGGCTGACTATTCTCCACGCCACCCCCAGTGTTCTTTCCTGCCATTTGTTTGCATCTTATGCAGGTTCTATGGCTCTTTGCCAACCTTAACAGGCCTGGAACTTCCTCAAGATGCTTCTGCTCATATTTGGTCTTGGCTATGCATTTGGTGGATAGGGAATTGGGTAAAGGCAGAGCCTGAAGTGGCAAGTGTTTTATAACACATATGTCTTATTGGTGGTTTCATCAAACTCTTCAGGGTAAGAAGAATTTCACCATGAATTCCATCAGAGGTTTGAACTAATTTCTATAAACCACAGGGCTTTAGGTATCAGAGAAGTCAAAGTTCTTAAGTCTATCTCATCAGATGTCCTCATTCCAATTCTCAAAGACCTCTTTCTTCCCTAGTAGATCCAGAGCTACTTGTACAGGATTCTTTTTTTTTTAAGATTTATTAATTTATTTTATTTTATGACTACACTGTTGCTATCTTCAGACACCCAGAAGAGGGCATTGGGTCTCATTACAAATGGTTGTGAGCCACTATATAGTTGGTGGGAATTGAACTCAGGACCTCTGGAAGAGCAGTCAGTACTCTTAACTGCTGAGCCATCTCTCCAGCCCTGACCAGGATTCTTGACATAACTAGGAGCCCAGTTTTTTCTGAAGTTCTGTCTCTATTAGTAACTTCTGTACCCAATCTTTATCTAGCTCTAGTGCTCTAGGCTAGGCTGAGACAAATAAAGATGCCCATAATACAGAATTTAGGGAAGGTATATCCTTAGAATCACACAAATACTGACCTTGAAGTGGCTTAACCCTAAAGCCTCTAAAACACTGTCCTTCAAGTATCTCATTCTCTGTAGCCTACATTTGCCCCCTGTGCAGCTATGCTGGCCTCTAGATGGAAAGATATTTCAAAATGTCAAGGAGGGGAAAGAGCACTGCTTGCCTTATAAACATAAGGACCTGGGTCTGGTGCTTGGAACTTATATTTAAGAACGATAAAAAAGAAAAGCAAGTTTCATGATACACACTTTTAATAATAGCACAGAGGAGGCAGAGACAAGTGGATCTCTGGAAATTTCAGGGAAAATGCAGGCCAGTTAGAGACCCTATCTTTTAAAAAAAAAAAGTGGTGGAGGCCCGAGGAACACCACACAAATGTATACACATGCAGACCCGAATGCACATACATGCAAAGTATCAAGGAGGCCATGTGAACCCTGCACTTTGCCTGAGACTACTGACTAATATATCTGAATCTGTTGTTTTAATTTTTCTACGAAGTCAGTGGAACTGAGGATGTAGACAGATGGCTGCATTTATCTCCCCCCTGCTCCCGCCTCTCAAACCCCCAACATACTGTATAGGCTATGCTTTCTTTGTTCAAACATACTGTATAGACTATGCTTTCTTTGTTCAAACATACTGTATAGGCTATGCTTTCTTTGTTCAAACATACTGTATAGGCTATGCTTTCTTTGTTCAAACATACTGTATAGGCTATGCTTTCTTTGTTCAAACGTAGCTCATTCCAGTGAGTTTTATCAGTCCTTTTGTTCTTAAATTCCAAGAACTATATTTATCTCATGAACTTATTGCCACACAGCTAGAGGGGCATCTAATGCTACAATCCCATTCTTAGAGTGAGGGAGGCACATTCCTGTCTTCTTAGCTGATAGTCTTGGTTTGAGTTCCCTAGAAACAGAGTGAAGATGAAGATTCCTAGGTGCTTAGTGATGTAAACCCTCTTAGAAAGGAAATAAAAAAAAAAAAAAGAAATAGTGAGTGTGGAATCTGGGCAAGATGTCACCTGGGGCAGCTCTTCTCTTCACTCTGGTGCTGCAGAAGTTGTGAAGCAAAAGTTATACTATTAAATTAGTACCACTGCCCAACAGAAGTCAATAGGTTTTCTGTGACTATAGAGCATCATTAGTCAAGGTCTGGTCCTATTGGAAGGTGAAAGGAGTATGGAAGTTGTATAATGACCCCTAAATTTCTACTTGTCCTGAATCAATTGTCCAAAGAAAGGGGCAGCTGGTAGCTGAAGTGGAAACTTAAGTGTTCTTTGGAAAGTCAGTTGTGTTGGATGATGTTTTACTAAGGCAGACATGTGAAAGAAAGTTTCGATGAAACAGACACAGGTGAAAGGACACGTGATAAAGGATTCTTTGCTAATGATGAATATGCATTGGTCTGCCTTACACTGGGTAGTTGAGCTCTATTTGTCAGGACCAAGAAACTTCTGGTGGTGGAGCACAGCTTCTTGCCACTTCTGAGAACTTGGACTGATTGGCAGAGTGATGTCAGCTGAGACAGATGCACATGCTGAGGCAAGACATGTGGTGAGGGAAGACCCACGGAGGACACGTGATGTTTGGAGGGAATATAAATAGACCTGAATAGACAAGGACAGAGGCTGGGCAAGGCTTGCTTATAGAGCTAGTGCAATGCTTGTTGGTCTTGTGTCTTTGGTGAAAGGCTCTACCCAGCAACTCACTGAAACAGATGCAGAGACCCATAGCCAAGCATTGGATGGAGCTCAGAGACTCTTATGGAAGAGCTTGGGAAAGGATCAAGGGTCCTGGAGGGGATAGAAACACCTCAGGAAGACCAACAGAGTCAACTAACCTGGATCCTTGGGGGTTCTCAGAGACTGAACCACCAACCAAAGAGCATACAGGGGCTGGACCTAGGTCCCCTGTACGTATGTAGTAGATGTGCAGCTTGGTCTTCATGTGGGTTCCCGCAAAACTGGAGTGAGGCTGTCCCAAGCTGTTTTATGTCTGTGGACCCAGTTCCCCTAATTGAGCTGCCTTGTCTGGCCTCAGTGAGAGAGGATTCACCTAGTCCTGCAGAGATTTGATGTGTCAAGGTCAGGGAATACCTGGGGGTGGGGCTCTACCCTCTCAGAGGAGAAGGGGATGGGAGATGGGGACCTCCACCCTCACAGAGGAGAAGAAGATAGGTTATGAGGGAAGAGACTGTGTGAAGTCGGGACCAGGAGGAGGTACAGGCAGTGATCATAATATAATGTGAATAAATAAAGGAATGGGGAAAAATCTTGGTCTTTCTTTCTGCACTCATCCCTTCCTATCTGGATGAACAGTAGGTCTTGTGTGGCCTAGTTTGTTCCTGTCTTTTGTAGAGAGAGGCTGTACTCTGAGATATGTGTGCTTCCTCATTTCCACATGCTGTCAATTTCCCAGAGACAACTGGTGATTTAGAGTGTTCCGTGGTCACCATTGTCACTGGATTGGCTAAGTATCTGAATCTCTACTTGCTTTGAGAAGTCCATTGCATGCAATTTGTAATATGCTCCAGTGCCAGCAGTAAGAATATGTAACTTGCTGACATTTGTTCTGTCTTCATTATTTAAGGACTGAGAAAGAAAATAGTCACACATGGCACCCACAAACTCTCACTCACTGTGGGAACACATTTCAGCTGTTCTGTGACATCACTGGGGATGTATCCAGCCAAGGGGTTTCCTTGCTCGAATTCGTCACCTAGACATTAGCCTATAGGGAACACAGGTGCTATGATTAAGTATCCTAAATGTTCCTCATAGACTCATGTTTTGGCATTTTGATCTTCAGTTGATGGTGTTAATTTTGAGAACTTCTGGAAACTTTTTGGGGTAGGGACTGGGTGAAGGAACAAGTTACCTAAGGTGAGCACGTAGGGGGCATATTACTACCTGCTGCTTCCCATCTACCCTAATGTGAATAACTCCTGTCTGTCACATGCCCTTCCCTACGATGTTCTGCTCATGTATAGGGCCACACACTCTATGGATTAAACCTTCTGTGAGACAAAATAAATGTTTCCATGTCTCTGATAGGTATTTTGGCTATAGACGTGAGAAAACTAACCTAATGTAATAACTGACCCGGGACCTCAGTGTTCTTCCTTTGCCTGTGCCCTGCCCTTTACTGGGCATCCAATAACCAGTTTTAGCTCAGAGCTTCTACCGGCCTCATCCTAGTTTACCCTGGTTGCACTGCACCTTTCAGATCTTTGTGCCTAGACATTCTTTCCTTGTCTCCACACCAGATTGACATGCCAGTCTGAAGGCTCTCTCTACCAGCCTACAACTGTGCTTTTCTCCCTCACACTGTGAGGAACCTCTGCACATGACTATCTCATCTTATGTCACCAACAAACAATTAGAAGAATCACTTCAATCTGGAGATGAAGCAAGGGATTAATTCATCTATGGTACAACCACCCTCAACCTCATCAGTTGCTTACTCTTTTCACTCTCCTGTGTCTTCTAGTACACATTTCTCTAACTTTCTGAAAGTCTTTCTTACATGAATGTCAGTGCAACCTGACCTGTAAACCCAGGTAATTATGGTTGACAATGTTGATGTAATCAAAAGACTAATACTAATTTCTCTAATACTGCTTTCTTGACTAATCATCCACCTTCACAAAGTTTGTCACCCTATTGAGAAACATTATCCAGGTTCAGAAACTATTCCTACTGTTTGTAACTAGCCTGCAGAGAAGGTAGTGACTACTCAAGTTTGTACTGATGATAGACCCCTTCTCACCAGCATATACTTAAAGGCCTTGGTGGATGGGTTGTTTTGATTTTACAGACATATCTCGGTACTAATTTTGTCAGTTCAATACTTCAGTAACCAGATGCTGAAATGTAATTATAAGTAATTAAAAACATTAAAGGTTTGCTAAGAGATAAATATTTCTTAAAGTACAGCAAACCATAGACACAGAATAACATGCTGTTCTTATAAAAGAGTACGTTGGTATAGGCGAAGGTCTTTTTGGTTAGTTAGTATGCCTGTTTCCTCATTGCTACCTTTACTTCTTTATGCTATACTGTCTTCTTGACTATTCTAAGTATGATGCAACTATGTATTACACATATAATATGTAATGTTCAATCGTAGGGGGTATAAACAAGGAAAAACACAGATCCTAATTCATGGTGCCTATGAATACTAATGACACCAAGAGACTTTCCATAGTGACTTTAACAATTATTTCTCTCTGCTAAATACTACATTCTTGCCTGCTCATATTCTTGTTTATCAGTCCTAGGAATGAGTCTTCCTACTATCTAGCATCATGGGTTACGAAACATTTGGCTTCCACATGTACAAAATGTGATGTTTGTCCAATTGGTGAAACTATTAACTCAAGTTCACTGAAAAAAAAAAAAAAACAAAACAACCCACATCTGTGTTGAAGAGTCTGCAGATCTACTGATGAATTGGAACCTTGGTGATTGCAGGAAGATTGAATGTTACAGATCAAGAGCCAATGTTATCTTGGGCTATCCTTAGTTCCTTTAATGGCCATTGATCAACTGCTTCTGCATCTGATCTAACATTCTTTTGACTCTCAGGTAAAACCTTTGAAATGGCTTAACAGAGCAGATCATTAGCCTCCACCAATCTCACAGCCAAGAGTGCTTGAGAATGTAATTAGATAGCATCTGAAACCTACAGCAGAGATTTCTTACTTCCTTTAACGTGACTAGTTCCATACTAATGTATTCTGTGCATTGAATTGATTTATTGAATTCTTTTGCTCTGTGATTATAAATGGTTCACATCAGTGGTGGAGCATGACATGAAGGACAAGAATCCATGGTCCCAGACCATGGCCACCCAAATTTGGCTCAGAATAAACTATCTACTATGTGCCCTTCTCAAAAAATGTATTTAGAGGTTTGTTGGGGTACATAATTTATGAATAAAGGGTTTGGGGCTTGAAAACATATTCAGCCACCTTACACATTAGATAATATCTTGTTCAATTCAAGGGTCCCCTGGAGCAAATATTACACAGTAAAGTTCCTGGTTATCCAGAAATGGCCAGGCAGGCCCTAGTAACCCAACTATATGGGTGCTGCTTGAATATCCAGTTGATATTCTAACTGAAAAGACAACCTATTAGCTAATTGCTTTTTCTGTTCCTTCTCAAAGGGGATCTGAGCAGAGTTTCTCTGTAGCTGCCACAGAGTGATAATTTCCTAAGAAAATGCTCCACAACTTCTAAACCAGAGCTTATACCTCCTGAGCTCTTTATAAGCTTAGATATAAAGGGTGCCTTTTAAAAATGTTGTAAGGGGGTCAAAGAAACAACACCAAGCTGTACAGAATCATTAAAAACCAATACACTTTGGGAAAAAAAATACAGGGCTGGGAAATGGCCCCAGGGTTAAAGTGCTCAGTGTGTAAGTAGAAGGATAGAAGTTTGGATCCCCAGAACCCATGTAAATGTCATGTTGAATGTTACTCACCTGTGAATCCAAGGATCAGAGAGAGAGAGACATACTAGCTAGATAGCCAGACTAGCTTGTGTTGCCCAGCTCCAGGTTGTGAGACTGTGTCTCAATGAATAAGGAATAAAGTGTTGAGGAAGCTTCCCAGAATCATCCTCAGGCCTTCATATGCACAGCCATACATGTGAATATGCACCCAACACACACACACACACACACACACACACACACACACACATACACACACACACACACACGAGGAAAAACAGAGAAAAATCATCACCATAAACTGATGGTTTGTGACAGTGCTTAAAAATGTTATGGGCAATTTTCTTGTTACTTCACTAAGGAAAGAATTGTAACACAGTGAACAGAAGTTCCCAAGATTGGCAATTGTCTTTGTCTCCAGCCCACTATACAAAGATCAGTTTTGCTCTAGTATATTTTCCCCTCAGTTTTAATTTTTTTTCCTATGTGACCTGAACTCTAAGACCTAAGATCTGTTCTTAGTTCACATTCCTATAACAGTTTACATAGGGTTCCATTATACCGTGATACAGTGTCACAAATTGGGTGACTTTTAGATAGCCATTGTCACCATGCTGAAGACTGAGGTGCTGGTAATCTTTTCTGTCAAGTCCCCTGTCCCTAAGTCATAGATGGCTCTCTTCCTGCTTTGTCTTCACGTTTACTCCCTCTGATCTCTTAAGGACTCTGCTCTCACGACTTAGTCACCACTCCCCACCCCCTGTGTTCCTGCCTCCTACCACCATTGTCTTGGGGATTTAGGATACCATATTAACTTGGGGGCTTGAGGGGAGATAGACATTCGGATTGTAACAATTCCCTAAAAGCAGATCATGACATGAGGATTTGGGACTTCCTCAGAAGAAGAGTGTACACAGGAATGAAAGAGAGAGGAGTAGGGGAGCCAGGAATGGGGGAGAGAGGGAGACAAGAAAGGAGGAAGAGCCAGGAGGAGATGCCAACTGGAAAGATCACAAGTTTCTCAGATTTGTCAGGAATGGAATCCTCTCAGTGCTTCCAGGATGCATCAGAATGGCAGAGAGGGGAAGGAATTCTTATTCCATGGCCAGAAACTGAAACAGGCCAAGCTGGAGTCTCATAATCTCCTTTGAAAGTACAAGACCTAGGAACAGCCCTCTAGGTCCCAACCTGTACATACTCAATGGACTTCCAGGAATACCATCCTGGGACAAGAGTCTCAACACATAGGTCTTTAAGGGACATTGGATATCCAAACTATAACAAGTACATGTGAAGAAAGATGCATTGATCTAGATGCGCGCTCCTTCCTTAGCTCAATGAACACAGAAGTCCCATAGACTGGCAGACTAAAGGATGGACACCTGAGATGGAGGTGCCATGAAGTCCAACAGTAACGTAGGGATCACGGAAAACCTTTTGTTGTGTTCTGGTCCCATTACCGGACTTTCCATGGTTACCTCTAGGATATTCCCCCAAACCTCTCTAGTTCTTAATACTGTGACAACTGAGAAGTTCTTTATGACCTTGGATTCTGGCTTGTGCCATAGTTTGATTCCCTGCATATTTTAGGCTTCTCTCTGGGATTTTCACTTAATCCATCTTATTCTGAATAATGGATATCATCTGTATCTATGGAGGGCAATACAAACCTTGCTTCTTGATATGAAAAAAAAAGGCCACAATGGATGTTGCACATCTAGGATGGACTTCAAGAGTAATTCATGTTTTGTAGTTGGGTCTGGGAGGAACCTTGATGCAGCAGAGTGAGATGGAGAACTGGTTTTGTCAGTCTCTTTCCCCTGAGCAAGGCTCTACATGCAGGTGATGGCTTATTGTATAAACCCTAGGCCCCAGAAATTGTTTATAGTTACAGTTTCTGCCTAATCTAGATAGTGTTGTGATATATAAATAGAAGCCACTGAGTAGAAATCAGAAGTCCTAAAATTTAGGCTGATCCAATGCTCAGAAAGCAGCTATAATAGGCAAATCATTTTCTCATTTCTTCAGGAAGAGCTTGTCAATGATATGTATAATCTCAAGTACCTATTACCAGTTAGAAGTATATAAAATTATATAAAAACCTGCTTTAATAAATTCAAAACATGTTTATGGTGACTCAGTGAGGTATTTTGAACACTAAACAAATTAACAAAATTCACAGGATTTGTATCCTAGAACTATCATTGTCATGGTCATAATCCTGATTTGTGATGCTCATGACCTCTTATATCTTACAAGGCATGGATGGAGTGCTTACAGAGTTTGCTGATAGACTTGACCTGGATTGTCTTTCTGCAGCAAACACTATTCCTCTTATTATAACAGGATATTCTCCATTTACACCTAGCACACCCAAAGTAGCTCATTTAAGCCAAGTAGTATGCTTTAGGCAAGACAAGCATCTTCAAAGAAGACATACTGGTGGAAGTCTTATCTGTCCTCCAATGCAGAACACAGCCCCTCCCACTGTAGGGTTAAGAAGTTAGATACCTTAACCAGAAAACACAGATCCACAGGAGCATGCTCCATCCTAGACTTTCTTATTCTGGAACATTGTCTTTGTTTAGAGGAAGGGGAAACAAACATACTCATAGGCACCATTGCTTTGAAATGAGTTTCTACAACTCCTCACTGACAGAATTTGTATTAGTCTCCTGAACTCATTTTCCTGTGAAACCTTCGTTTGTTGCTCTCATTTGTCTCTTAGCTTGGCTTCACTCTGATTTAGCCTCTCTGCATCTCCTTCCTTCTCTGAGGCCTTTCTGTTTATCATCTTTAATGTCTGCTAAGCCTGTCCAACATTCTTTTAAATATCCCTCATCCCCAGCATCTGGATAATGCAGCTGTGCCTCTGACTCCTTGAGTCCATTTCTGTTCAGTTGCCTTTCTTGAAAACTCTCAAAAGCTTTCTACTCAAAGCTCTCTCCAAGCCTAAGTGGCTCAAAACCTGGGAGTCTGCTATATGATCAGACACTGCCATCTCATGGCCAAAGCACTGAACTTAGTCCCATCCAGCCAGTGCTGGAGCGATTCCTGTGGCCTCTCTTAACTTACAAGGCACAGACCTTAGAGAATTAGCTGACAGTGTCACCCTGTAGACCAATCCAAGCCCTGCACTCTCTCAAAGCTCACCCAACAAACTCTGTAGAGGGACACTTGTTCTGGATCCTGGATTGTAGTATATTGCTTTTAACTTTCATGGTCAAATGAATCATCTGAAATATAATACATACATACATACACATATGTGTGTGTGTATGTGTATGCACATATATATTCAAACTTCATTATGGTCACATATATTCAGAGAATTTCCAAATTATAGTCTTTCTCAGCAGCACAGTCAACTCGGTTTCTGTACAATAGTTTTAGAGTTAGTTTTTGTGTGAGTACTTGATCTGCATCATTTTTCATTGCTGAGATATTGAACCCACGGTTTCATATTTATTAGATAAACATTCTTCCCTGACTTATACCCCTAGCTATGAAGTTTTAAGTTTCTGATGAATGACTCCATATTAATATAAACGTTTCCTGCTGAGTTATTAATCCACTTAGTAGATAGAAATACAATAAGCATAATATCTACTTTGCCGAGTGACATATTCAATATATCTGTCAAAGATAGGAAACAGAAACCAAAATTCTCATCATAGCCCTAAGCCAGTGGACTCCATAAAAACCATCTTCTCCCAGTTCTCATTCCTGGGCCCAAAAGGTACATGAGGTCCTGGAAAGAGGATTTGTCTCTCACCTGCAACATTGTCTGGGAGCTGTGGACTCACCAACTATGCTTAGAAATTTTCTTGGGAACATTAAAGTAAATATCTATTCCTCTGGCAGAAATGCTTGAATTTCACAGGATAGACAATCGGTAGAACCAAGTTGAATCCTCTAGAAGTACAGTAAAACTGCCAAGGAATGTTTCCAGATGTGGGGAGAGCAAACTATTGCAGAATACAAGGTCACACTCCACACTCCACACACATAAACAAGTATTACATGAAACCCAATCTCTTTTTGGAAATCAGGACTTTAGGGAGATAATTAAGACCAAATAATAATAGTGTAGGACTCTAATCAGATAGGGTTTATGGTCTTGTTAAGAAAAAGGAATAAAAGACCTCACTCTGCTATGCAAATGACGAGTCATCAGAATCCTGCACAGCAGGAACCTGAACTTTAGACTTCCAGTCTCCTAAGCCTTGAGAAAATAAGTTATACTGTTCACACCATTCAGTCTTACTTGTATTTTACAAGCAATAGTAATGCATATCACACACACACACACACACACACACACACACAGAGAGAGAGAGAGAGAGAGAGAGAGAGAGAGAGAGAGAGAGAGAGAGAGAGAGAGAGAGACAGTGAGACAGTGAGACAGTGAGACAGTGAGACAGTGAGACAGTATAGAGATTTGGCTTTAACTTAAGTTGCATTTGACTTTGCCCATTTGGACCAAGTTTACTCCAGGCAAAAGAGATGAAGATTCTCCACTAGGTAGAGCTGTTTAATGACCATAATGTGGGTATTAACACATTCTATACTTTTTTTTAAAGCACTAGGTGCATTTTGAGCAAATGTTTTTTTTTCCTGCACAGTCGTCTTAGAGATGGAATTGGAAGCATCTGCCGTCCCTTTCCAAAAGAGTAATTGAGAAAAGTGACGGTGTGAGGAGTTGATGGAAGGTCATGTAGCATATCCAGTTCTTCCTGTCCCACACTCTCAAATTGGATAGGGCCCTCAGGCCTGGCTAATTTTCTCTTAGCCTCATACACAATCACATTTGCTGGGCTGTTTTGTTCTTATGCCTTCAGCTTTCATCAAAGGATGCTATGAGGAGAACAGGCTAATGACATCCATTATTCTTCCTGCTCTAAGAACATGGACAACATTGCCCATTGCACCCCTAAGTGTCTGTTCTAGAAAGCCTCTCATGAAAGGCTTAAGATGGTTCCTGTTAAAAGGTCTTTGTGTCCTCCTGAGTAATCATCATAACTCTTCCTCCACTGATAAGAGTAGAGTAATAGTGTCTTCTGGAACTTTGCCTAAGAGAAACTGAGAGCCCTTAAAAGTTGAAGACTCATGCTATAAGAAGGCATAAAACATCCATCCATTACCAAAAGATGCATCTTTCTGTATGAGGAGGCTGACACACCATTCTGACTGGCTAGCGTGAAATCTCAGTCAATACACGTCCTAAATTAAGTGTCAGTGGGGAAATAGTTAACATGCTTTATTTAATGTGTATGGGCGTATCTACATACGTGTCTGTGTACCACGTGCATACCTGTTACTCATAGAGACTAGAAAGAGCCATCAGAAGCTCTGGAACTGGAAGTATAGATGATTGTGAGTGATGGGAATCAAACCCAGGTCCTCTGGAAGAAGAGCCAGTGCTCTTAACATCTAAGACACATCTGCAGCTCTAGCAGGAAATATTCTAGATAAGCTTTTTCTGATAATTTATGAAGTTGTTGAAGTTAGGATTGACTAACAAATTTAGCTTACAGCTATGAAGTTATTTTCTTCTTACAGTGTTTGTTTTGTCAAACAATAGAGATGGGGACAATGAGTTCCAGCTACAAGCAAATGTTCCACATTACACGCACTCTGAATTGATCACTCCACATTTTTGGACTTCATCAATTGCAGGCAGCTTTTGTTGGCTCTTGCTCTTCATTTCTTGTTTCTCTGTTGATGATTCCTCTCTACTGTTGATCTCCATTGACATCCCCTTCTTGGAGTCCAGGAAGCAAAACTGAAACCTATATGTCCCAAATGTTGGTCTTGCTCTGCAGCAAGGTCTGAACTGCTCCTGTATCACCTTGTATTTCCTTGGCCATTTGTGAATGCAGCCACTGCTATAGGGGACGTTTATACTTGTATAGTTTATTCCATGCTGGTGTGATTTTTAGTGGAGCTCAATCTCTTTGTTGACAGTTTAACATTTTACACCACCCCGTTGACTCAGTTGTGATGAGGAATATATGTCTACAATTTTTTCTTGTTCTAGATTTCCCAGGTCATTGATACATAATGTTCCATAATATGTCCTAGAGATCCTGTGCGTTTCAGTGATATCTTTGTAATATTTCTCTTAAAGGCTCTAACATTATTAATTTGTGCTCCCTACCCCCTCTCTCATTAGTTTAGCTAATGGTTTGCAATCATGTTTGTTTAAAAAAAAACAACTTTCTTTGTTGATCTTTAATGTTATTTATGTATTAAGTTTAAAAAAATTGAGAACATCATATATGAGTACTATACTTACATCATGTCTATCCCTCTGCTTTCTCTCATGTCTGCCACTCCTTCTCAAACCCATGGCTTAATTATTGTTATTGTACACACATGTATAGATATATAATCTGCTGAATCCAATGATCATTTCTTGCATGTGTATGTGTTTAGGGATAGGCCCTAGTATTGAATAACCTATAAGAGGGCTGGTCCCTGGAGGAGACATATGTTCCCTTTCTCAGCAACTATTAATTGCCTATAGCTTTTCACCTAGGGATTGAGCCTTGTGAGATTTTCCTCCATCTATGTTAGCATGCCAACTTGTGTCATTGTACAGGTCTTATTTTAAACAACCAGGTTGTTGAGGCTTTCATGAGTACATCCTCCCTATCATATGTAAATGATCTATCTCACACCCGACAACCTGGTACCCAGGCTTTTACCAGCTTCCTCTTCCATGTTGTATTAGGCATAGAGGTTGTACTGTAGATTTATCAGTCAGGGGCTGGGCACCCCATGGTCAGCGGGCCTCTGCATCTTTAGTAGTTGTGGACTCCTGTAATGTTTTGTGCTGTGAAAAGAAGCCTCTTTGATGAGGTCTGAGAGCTGGAGCAGGAGTTGTGTGACCAGAGCTAAGTCTCTGAATTGTACTTTTGGTTTCCATTTCTGCTCTGATTTTTGTTCTTCTGTGAATTTTGAGTTCTTATAAAATCTTGGTATTATAAACCCTATCTATGCACTATCACATTGAGAGTTATTTCTTTTAAAAAAATTAATGTAGGTCCTGTCTTAGTTTTATGTTGCTGTAGTGAAACATGAGCAAGAGCATCTTGAGGAGGATAGGGTTTATTTCACTTTTCAACTTTTAAGTCCACCATCCAGGGAAGTGAGAGCAGGAATTCTAGGCAGAAACCTGGAGACAGGAGCTGATGCAGAGGCCATGGGGGGGGGGGTTGTGCTTACTGAGTAGTTCTCCTTGCCTTGCTCAGCCTGCTTTCTTATCCAGCCCAGGACACACCCGCCCAGTGATGGCACAGTCCACACTGAGCTGGGCCTCCCATGTCAATTATCAATCAAGAAAACACATCATAGGCTGCCCACAGGCCAATCTGGTAGGGTCATTTTCTCAACTCAAGATGACTCTTCCAAAATGACTTTAGCTTGTGTCAAGTTGACTTAAAATTAGCTAGCATAGCACCTAGAGGTATACGCTTCCTTCTTAAAACTGACTTCACTGATTCCTATAGAATATAAGTTGAACTTCCATTTTCATTTAATTCTAGAAAGTCTCCATATTCCCATGATTTCTCTGATGATCCACTGTTAAAATTAAGTATATCATCTAATCTCCAAGTGTTTGTATAATTTCTGTTGTTGATTTCAAGTTTTGTACTGTTACAATCTGATAATACAAAAAAGGGGAAATAACTTCATGCATGTTAAGACTTATTCCTAAAATATGATCTATGTTGAATAAAGTTCCATGTGCTGATGACAGGAATGTGTATTCTGTAGCCCTTGGACTTTTCTGATGATATCAATTAGTTCTTTTTTATATATTGTGCAATTTAACTCTTACAGCTTTGACTTCATGCTGCTTGATTATTTGTTTGACTCTGGATGATTTACCAGTAAGAGGAAAATTGAAGTTATCCACAATCACTCTGGGACTTATTTTTTCCTTTGTTTCATAAAATTGAGTACTGTGAACACTCAGTGTCCATATTCTCAATCATATCTTTTTATCAACATGTGGTGTCCTTATCTCTTCTGAGTAATTTTTTCTTCAACTCTGCTTTCTTGGGTAAAGATAGAATGATGTCAGATTTCATTTGCTTAAAATTCTATTATACCTCTTCACTTTCTGTGTCTATTGATGTAAGATCGTCACTCTATTAATAATTTGTTGAGTCTTGTTTTTTTAAATCCAATCTGCCAATCCTTGTCTCTTAATTGGAGAAATTTAATCTTCTATATTATCCAGGGTTGTTATTAAAATGTATATACTAGTATTTTAATGTCTTTATTTTGTAGCTTTGAAAAATCTGCATTTGTGTCTTTCTCCTTATTCATCTTAGAAATCTGGTAGCTTATTGTGTAATTCTTTCTTGCGCCCATTTGCTTTTATCTGTTTTCTAAGGAGATTGTTTACATCCTGTGCTCCCATGAATGTTTGTCTTGAATCATCTAGTGTGTCCAGAATTTCTTTCATTATCTTCTGTCATGCTGTAATGCTGTAATGGACATGAGTTCTTTTAGTTTATCGGAGTTCAAAGGTCTTTATTTTTCCTCTTAATTTGAAGGATAGTTTAGCTGGATATGGTAGTCTAGATTGGCAGTTATTTTCTTTGAGGGCCTGAAATACATAATTCCCTGTCTTCTTGTGCTTTAGCGTTTCTCCTGAGAAATCTTCTGTTACACTGACAAATTTGCTTTTATATATGTTTGGTACCTCTTGCTTTCTGCTTCCAATAGTCTGTTTGTTCAGTACTTTAATGGTTTATCTCTAATATGAGAGCTTCTTTTCTAATTGTTCCTGCTTATGGTTCTAAGTGCCTCCTGTCCTTGAGCATCTATAATGTTCCCAAGCACTAAACTTCTTCCAGACTCGTACCCAGAGACATGGCAAATGACTAACTCACTGCATGTTGTAACCTGAAGGAAACAACCTACTGGATTCTAGGCCAGAGGTTGAGACATCATGAAATCCAGCAATTCACTGGCCAACTCTCAATGGACTTAGGCTCAGCTCCTCACAGGCAACTACATTCAGGGCTGCCACCACTATATCCCCACAAACCAAACCCCTCACTGCTTAGTGGATTTATAACAGACTCTGACTTTCTACAGAGCTGCTTCCCATGGCCATCTCCCACCCACTCACTGTGGTAGAATATCCCTAAGGACACTAGATTGTAATTCTACGTCTTCAACATAGTTTAATTCTTAATAGGCCCCTTTTCAAATGACATGTGGTTATAGGACTCACATAGCGAACAATGCAACAGAATTATTTGGAGCTAGCTTATTATACAGGTCAGACACTTTAATAGCAAATCCCTCTAAATGATTGAGAGCTTGTAATGACAATTGATTTCTTCCTTCTGGGAAGCTGGGCTTGGAGTTATGGATCCCATCATACTTGTCTCTGTGACACTTTTCTACTTCTGTGCTTTTTAGATTTTCCATCCCCTCTTTCTTGGTCCCCAAACTTCTTCTTTCTGTCTCTCCTTGGAGGAGAGCTTCTCCTTGGTTGCTTTAACACTTGGAGAGTCATGAAAAAGATACTTCTATTTTCTTATTACTCTAGAAGCCCAAGATAGTACCAATGTTATTGTAGCACCCAATGGAAGACTGGGTATTAACTCATGATCCCATTTCTTCTCCCAGTGGATTCATCCTTATCACTAAACTGCTCTTCCTAGTTTATGTCATATCCTGGAGATAATGTAGAAATGTCTTTGAACAGTTACCAGGACTCATTTGTGGCACCACAGATGATTGTAATGTGATTTTCATTGGTTAACAGAATTTGAATATATCTCCAAAACTGAGCCATTGGAGATCGTGATGGTTATGCTAGGAAAGGTCTCCCAGAGATGAGTCCAAGATTTAACCAGACAGAATCCCTAGTAATCAAATAAGTTGAAATGCAAATCCAAATACTTCTTTCCTATGTGTAACAGTATCAAAGTACAATGTGAATTAGGATTATATCTGTATCAGTAACCACTTCACTCCCCAAATTATATTTGTTTAAAAATTTCATGTCTATACAACTTGATTAATGAGCTTGTGTTAAAATCCTATGAATTATGATCAAACTTATAGATATTTCTGCAGTACAAAGTTTAATATCTTGGAAGGAGACATTTTCTGAGCAGAAGTAAGTGATATGTCTCTTGACAGTCAGCCAAGAGGCAACTGGCCTGTAAAGTCATATGAAGGTCATTTACAAACTGGCTAGTTATAGTAGCACCATCATTTTGATACCATCCGCCTTTGACAGCAATACTACTAGTGTCATTCTCTGGTGTATATTTCTCAGAAAAAATAAAAATGCTCTTTAACTAACTCTCAGGACTTGATGAGCAAATAAACAATAATTACAAAATACAATTGATTTAGAGTTCATTCAAGGAAAAATGCTTTCCAACTGAAATTAGCTCATCTGCTATCACTTGAATGGCTCTAATTATTTAATATAAAACAGTTACATGGAACATGATTTATAACAACAGTTTGTTATTGTCTGATTAAACCCAAAACAAGTCAAGAATTCTAAAGAGATGCCAGGTGGTGATTAAAAACAAACCCACTGTGTAATTAATTCCATAAATGACTTAGTTTGCCCTCAAAATATATATACATGGAGGTTGAGATTTCCTCAAAGCCAACAGTATTTAAGCTGTCACTTGGTCCCTGCTATCTAAAACAAATATCCTTTGGTCTGTTCTCACTCTGAGCAGGGAATTTATCCAAGACTTCAACAACATCCTTGTCTGAACTGCAGCCATCTTAAGAAGTTTCTATTCAACATTTCTTTCCACAGGAATTTAGTCATATGTTGCATGTGAGTCATAGCTGTACCTTTGTCTTTTTTTTTCTGAAACAAACACGTAAGAAAAGTTAATGTAAGAACATTAAAGAAAAGCATCAGCCCTGGCATTTGCTTCTCTTATGGTATGAGAAGTGGTCTGAGGGAAATGACAACAATAACAACATGATAATATAGGGATTTGGACTTGACTTAAACACTATCCAGTGAGCAAAAAGAACACTGTCCTTGTTAGAGAGAGCCCCACAACAGTTATAAGTTATTAACTTAGTTAACGTTTATTACAAAAGAAACCCTGACAATGCTTTCTGAGGAGAAAAAGGAGGGATACTTCAAGTGCAGTAATGTAGGCTTTGACAATCTAGGGTACAGGATTGGATGGAACAAAGTTGAGGGAATAAACAGAGATAGCAGATCTGACCACTGATATCTTGTATTGATGTTCTACAGTGGGATGACAAGGAACCATGGGTTTTAACAAGTAGTTGAGGAATAACTAAGTCATCAGGCTTTTATGGTTGCTTATCAGAAGTCCCATATTTCTGTAGTACAAAGGAAGACATAACTAAGCATCAATCTACATACTCGACCTAAGTCAGAGGGCTGGGGAGACTTTGGAGTGATGTGTCAAGGGTTTGTTTTTTTTTTAATATGAAAGTCAAGACACTAGGTAAAATCTAAAAACTTAAAACAAGGGAGCTAAACATGAATTGGTGCCCCTGAAGAGAGTGATGTCTCTAGACCTTTTAGGTTTGCAGAGGTGGCTTAACATTTCTAGAAAAGTTAGTTTCCCATTTGTACTGAAATATGCTGAAGAAGTCTCTCTTCTACAAAATAGAACTTCTTTTCCAGAGGACTCACTCTTCTTTCTCCAACTTCTACTCTAGTTGACAACTAAAGAGCAGCAGCATGCGTCTTTTATCTGTGTGCGTGCTTGGCCCATAAAGAGATTAACCAGTAGGTACTGGGATAACTAGGAAATTACACTTGAGTTTATATTTTGAGGATGTTAAATTGTAGGGTGGGATGGGAAATTTTTTGAGTTTAGATTTTGAGGACATCTAACTCTGGAGTGGGCCTCAGGAAGAGAAAGCACACTTATTTAATATCTTAAAGACATTGGGTTAAATACACTATTAGGAATCCAAGGAATGAGGCAAAGTCCTTGTTTAGAAGACAATTAGGAGCCTAGAAAAGGTGACTGCAAAATTCAGTATAGTGGAAAGACATGTTACCTAGACAGAAGTGAAGAGAGTAAAGGAGCCAGGAAAGCAAGTGCATTAGGACACTCAAACCACTGTAAACTTTACTGATAAGATGAGCCTCTGGATTTGCAATTTAATCTCATCCTTTCTTCTATATCAAGAATACCTCGTAAGTATCAGTAATTAAGTTAGATGACCACAAAGTGGCTATGATATTCTCTACAGAATGGACTCATGTTCTATTCTACAAGATGTCCTCAGAGTTCAGGCCTCTTCCAGCTGCTATCGCTCTGATCAGCTATCACTCTGACTCTAGTGCTGTGTCTACTGGTCTCTACTGTTAGGTATTGTCACATGATCTCTGCTGTTCTAGAATCCAGTCACCTCCATTGTCATCATCCATCCCAGGCCTGTACAGGCATCCCCCAGATCTCATGGTTAGTTCTAGACTGCAAAGAACAGCTACCACAGAACTGCGAGGGGAATCTGATGCTGCACTAGCACACTACTTGTTGCCCTAATAAAAAGTGTCTATGCCAGGCTATCCTGTGGGGCAGTTTAGACTAGCTGGAACTCTTAAGTAAGTACATATATTTGATCTTATTCCATCAGGCCAGAAAGACATGAGTGCAGCAGGAAAGAATAACTCAGAAGTTGGAGACGTTTCCTTTGCTGCTTGCTTAATGCACCACTCAAGCTTGATTCTGAATGGACTTTTCCTCTAACAATAGATAACCACTGGCCCCATCCAGTGTAATGACTTGTGAGCACTGATTTAACTTAAGTATGAGGGAGTTCCTGGCTGCAAATCCATGTGGTATATCATATTCACAATCAAAATTACCTCACTCCAAAACTTTAGCAGTCTGAGATTCTCCAGCTGTGGCTTATGCAGACTCCATGTAGCACCTTTATCACCTGAGAAATGTCTGTAGCTTCTTTGTCGAAGTCTTGTTCCTTTCTAATCAAGACTAGCACACCCCCAAGCTGGCTATGTTGTGACTGGAATGTGGGAGGGAAAGTGGGGGAGGTGGAAGATAGAAGGTGTGAGCAAGGAGTCTGAGCTCTCCTGAGCAAAGGGACGCCATATCCCTAAGGGGGCTCTGGGCAAGCTCTACCTAGAGTTCAGAGTTCAGTGTTGAGCACAACACTTTTCTGTTCCAACCAGGACTCTGACCTTGGCTTAGCTGGACCTTGCTTAGCTGGGGATCAGGTAGTTTGGAATCGCACAACACCTTTGAGCAAATCTATGGTTTTGTCTTGTTTTCTCTGCATCTACCAAGAAGGGTTCTGGTTTTCATGCTTAGATTTCCAATCTCAAATTAAACATTCTCAACATGTTACCTTTCCAACACATTAATCACACTTAGCAAGACTCACTTAATTACACAGCACTATGAGTAGAATTCTCAAATGTCCAGCATGGGGCACCTATTTGGTCATTTCTTTCCAGTTACCTACATGTGAACATTTTAATCATTGAAATGTATGCCAATAGTCATCTGTAGTCTGCCTGTCATTCAGGATGATGTATATCACTGTTCTAGGTCCTCCTCCATAAATAAATACCATAAACCAGACAGAAACTTGTTCTTGTATTATTATGGAACCAAGAAGTCTAAAGTCAATGTAACAGCAGGTCCATGCTCCCTCAAGGCTCTAGGAGATAATCCTTCCTTTTCTCTTATAACATGTACTAGCATCAGGTACTCCAGAGCTTATCAAATATTAACCTCCACTGTCACATTCTAACTGCTTTAACCCCTGGTGCTTTGTCTTAGAAGACTAGTCATTGGATTATGAAGCCATGTTTATCTATTTTTATCTCATCACTAGATTTAACTAAAGACCTTCTTTCCAAACATGATCACATCCTGAGGTTCTGCACTGGCATGGATTTTTATGATTGTGCTGGTGAGTTTAACTACTTTTGTTACAGCAGAACTGTAGTATGTAGAAAATGTCAAGAGCCATCCTATCCCATCCTAACAATACTGGGTCCAGAGTTCCAGAACAGATGACAGGCTACTCTATCTCAGTAAAACAGAAGGGGGCTTGAAAGTATGTCCTCCAGGTATGGCCCTCATGCCTCACTAGACAACAACAGAGGGACCGGAGCCATTACAAGGTCCCCTCCAATTACTGGAGGTCAGGCCTCTATCCCCGCCTTCGCAAGATTAGATTCGCCACAGCCCTTGTATACTTAGAGAAGGGAGGAGATGTCAGGGGCAGCCCTGCTTACACACTGAAGGCCTAAAATCAGTCATAGGCCTAAAATCAGCAATAGGCCTGTCATACATGTATACTAACACTAAGTCTTGGGTCTCTGTGGAAAAACACTGAAACAGATGGCTATAAGCTATTGGAAACAGGCAGTTTTTGTGACAGTTTACCAGCCTGAGTAGTCATAGACCTTGTAAATAGGTAGCCTTGCCAGATACTACCAACTTAGATAAGGACAAGTGAATCATAGGCAGTCATAGTGACCTATCCCCTGAACCCTCACCCAGCCGATACCCTGTTCTGAAAAATATCTGTACTCCCCCTGAACACCCACACACCAGTGTCATCCCCTTCTCCATGTCCTGCCTTTTTGTGTTTATAACCCCTGTGTGAATATATATATAATCAAAACAAAAAAATAAATAAAAAATGAGTAGTAAAACCAAAAACAAACAAACAAAAAAAAAAAAGAAAAAGAAAGTATGTCCTCTGCTTTACAGGATTAGAGGAATAAACAAACACAGAGAAAATGTACAAGTACAACCCAGCCCTCACTCCAGAACAGCACTACAGAAGCTCCATGGTGCGGTTACAACCACAAAAGTTCTTATAACCAAAAACCATAAGGCAGAGAATACCTGATCTCTTACAACAAGGTCATCGCAGCTGCTTGCTATACAAAACCAAACTGTTCTTTATAATCATCACCTACAAAATTGGCTTTCATGGCATTGAGAATATACAAGCCACTCAACTTGTTCTCAATTAAGCTTGCTGATAGGTTAAAAAAAAAAGCAAAACCATCATATGCTTATAAACTGAGTTGCACTAGGATGCATTTGAAAAGGGTGAGCTTCACATATAAGAGCTACTTGTAACATAAATATTATTTTTTTAAACCTCTCTAGACTTTTCTGCTACTCATTACCACATCAGAATTGTATTGTCGGGGGAATGGCGGTTAGGAATCTACATCTTCATAATTAATAAACTCAGGGATTATTTCAGGAAATTAGTGATTAAATGTAATACCCAATAATTTTTATTTATGTTATACACATAACATACAAATACCCCAAGGGAAAAAATGAAGAGCTCCTAGTAAGTAATAATAAAATGCTCAATGACTCAATGAAAAAAAATCAGCAAAATGAATGAACTGAAAAATTGGGCCAAAAACAATGAACACACAGTCAGGCTTATTGATGGAACATAAAGACAACACATCCCATAAATGGTAAGCACAATGACTGCCTAGATCCTGGCTCCTAAAAACCTTCTCTCATTGAAAAGAGGGCCTAGTTTGCTATAGCTTATGAATCAATTTTATCAATAGGAAGATGTCCATGAAGCATTCATTTCAGAATTACTCATACTATATTGCACCACAGCAGCACATTTGTGTAGCTGTGACGAGTCATATGACATATTTACTAACTGACCTTTTGCAGAAAACATTTGCTGACCTCTGATTAAAAGAAACTACAGCACCTTCTAGTAATGACTGATTCTAGGGATGAATCAGGGGAAAATGTAAGATAAACTTGGAGCTATTCATGCCAGAAAGACTCGAAATGCTCAGAAGATATAGAACCCACTCTAAAGGGGTTTCAATTGGTTAAAGCTGAGACAATCTAACCTTTAGGGGAAAGCAGTGGGTTCTAATATATTTGATCAAAGTGTATGTGTATATAATGAAATAAACATGGGATTCAAGGAAAAACTTTTTCTTATGATAGAATATATGTATGTAGAAAAATATATATGTATATATGTAGAATATATATGTTAATATTTGTAGAAATGATAAGAACAAAACCCAAACAGCAAGTGTCATAGTTATAAGAAACTTAACTGGTAGTCACCAGAGGATAGTAAAGCTAGTGAGTAGAAAGTTGAGACTAAACTGATAACCTAGTTCTCAACATAAATCTTCCCACAATCTGTAAGTCAATTACAAAGGGTAAAGTTATAATTGCAAAAATATGAAGTCAGCACAACAGGAAGACCAAGTGATCAACAGCAAACATGGTGAGACAGGTCAATGTCAGGTGATCATGATTTCATAGCGATCAGATCAGAACCTAATTAGGCACAGAACAATAAGCTGGTTTCAAGGCTAGGTATCACACACCTGAGGTGCCATCATAATTGTGCCCAGAGAGTCAGAGTAGAATGAGTTACAAATAGAGCAGAGGCAGTGACTTCAACTACAAGCAATCTAAATTAATCAACAGCCAGCCAACTGTAAGAGTGACTCCAGCCAAGATCAGCAGAATTCAGCAGAACCTTCAAGTGATTTTCAGAGCATGACAAATGGTTAGGACTTATGTTTGTGATTATGATATAATTACATCAACTTTGTTTTCCCACTTCTTATTCCCATATACCTTCTAGATGTCTTTCAAAATCATGGTTACTATTTTCACTAATTGTTACATGCATAAATGTATACACACAGAGAGAGACACACAGACACACACAGACACAGACACACACAGACACACACAGACA
>NW_021619940.1:612071-687395 GCF_004785775.1 Grammomys surdaster
ACACACAGACACACACAGACACAGACACACACAGACACACACAGACACAGACACACACAGACACACACAGACACAGACACAGACACAGACACACACAGACACAGACACAGACACAGACACACACACACACACACACACACACACACACACACAGAAGAATATATATAACCATAGCCTCCTCAATCTATAGTGTTACCTGTGTGTATGTTTTCATACCTGTTCCAGGGCTGACCATTTAGTATTGGATAACCAAGAGTTTTTAAAATTATTTTATTTTGTATGTTATATGTTGATGTTATGCCTACATGCGTGTCTATGTATCAAGTAGATGCCTGGTGCCCATGATGCCAAATAAAAAAGGGTGCATCACATCCCTTGGACATGGAATAATAGATAGTTATGAACTGTTTTATAGGTGCTGGAAATCAAACCCAGGTTCTGTGGAAGAGCAGCCAGTGGTCTTAACCCTGATCCATCTCTTCAACACCAATGGTCGTTGATTGGAGATATTAAGTCTTTGTTGCTTTTATGTAGGATTAGTTGGATAAAAGACCTCCTTATTGTGTTCCATATGGGGTCCCATGTGTAGAATTCCTCCTGCCATAGAACCTAGAAACCCAAGGAAATGCATTCAATGTTCCCTTGTCTATGTGAGACAGAGGCCTAGACCGTTAATCAAATACTTGTGTATAGAACTTTGAGTTCAACTGCATCTGGGAGTGAAAATCAAAATTTCCACCATCTCATGTCTTCATATTGTTTGTTTCAGACCTTGACAATAGCAGTTAGTTAAAGCTGCATGTGGTCCTCAAACTGACAATTTTAGTCAATTCTAATGAGTTACCAGCTATCCTTCTACTTAAAATACTTCCAAGTACATTCTGCTTGCTATTGATAATTTCATGAGTTGGGAAATATTCTCACATAACATTTGTCTCTGTTTATATGGGCCAGTGGATCAATTTCTTGTCCCCTCCCCTCAACTGGAAATCATTCACTTGGAATCCCTTTGAAATTTGTGTGATGATTAAGATCCGTTGTCAACTTGGTATGATCTGGAATCATCTGGGATAAACCTATGGAAATGTCTGAGGGAAATAATTTTGCTTAGGTTAATTGAGGTGAGAAGACTCACCCATGATAGGTTTCCCTAGGCTGGAGTCCTGAACTGTACAGAAAGGAGCCAGTGAGCTGAGCACATGCATTTTATTCCTGTCTATTTCCTGACCACGAATGAAATGTGATTGGCTGCCTCAAGCTCCTGCTGTGATTTCTCCACACTGATTGACTGAAACCTCAAATGTGAATCAAAGTAAACTCTTTTTTTTTTAAGTTGCTTTTTCAAAGATTTTACCACAGCAA
Source organism: Grammomys surdaster (assembly GCF_004785775.1). Classification (NCBI taxonomy): domain Eukaryota; kingdom Metazoa; phylum Chordata; class Mammalia; order Rodentia; family Muridae; genus Grammomys; species Grammomys surdaster. Next base: position 613,434 of record NW_021619940.1, read on the forward strand.
CAGGAACAGAAACTGTGTCAACTAGCCAGAGATGTGAGGATATGGACAGTCCAATACTTTATGATAAAGTTACATGAAAAGAAGGTACAGAAAAACCTTAGAAGATATACTTCTATACTATTTGCTTTGAAACAATCATATTTCAATTCCTATATTGTTGCAATAAATACAGAAATCATCATTTAATATGAGTGCCTGTCTTAGGGTTTTACTGCTGTGAACAGACACCATGACCAAGGCAACTCTTATAAAGGACAATATTTGATTGGGACTGGCATGCAGGTTCAGAGGTTCAGTCCATTAGCATCAAGGTAGAAGCATGGCAGCATCTTGGCAGGCATGGCGCAGGAGGAATTAAGAATTCTACATCTCCTTCTGAAGGCTGCTAGCAGAATACGGGTCTCCAGGCAGCTAGGATGAAGGTCTTAAAGCCTATGTCCCTGGTGACACACCTACTCCAACAAGACCACACCTCCTCCAAATGAGCCACACCTTCTAATAGTGCCATTCCTGGGCCCGAGAATAAACAAACCATCATAGTGCCTTTGCACTGAACAGAAATCACAGACAGAATCTTCCTAGCCTTTTTAATTAAGAATGACAAGAATTAAAACTTTCATTTTATTTTATTAATATTTCTCTCTCTACTCTGTCTCCCTGTTTCTCTCTCTCTCTCTCTCTCTCTCTCTCTCTCTCTCTCTCTCTCTCTGGAGGATAGGTGCTTTTTGGATCTTCAGAGCTAGAATTTCAGGTGACTGTGACCTGCCCTGGTGCTGGCAATGGGGCTTGGACCCTCTGCAAGAGCAGCAAGCACCCCTATCCACAGACTCATCTCTTCAGCCCCTTGAATTTTGTTTTACTCTTTTTAGATTTGTGTTGCGTAAGGTTTTTTCAACATAATAGTTTATTGATTTCAAGAATTTCACATCACGCACCCTGATTGTACTCATTTCCCAGTCCTTCCATGTCTGCCCACGACCATGTGATCCCCTCCCTAAAATAGTTTTTAAGGTTTGATTGCTCTCATACTATCCTATATGGAAACCTAAACCAACACTCATTAGCAGGGCACTTAAAAATCTTGGATTGCCCCTGAGTCACTTAAATTTTAATCTCAGAACATCTTGAGGCAGAGAAGAAATTGGCTAACTACCAACTTCCCCATCTCTTGGTCATCAGTTGTCTCCCAATTAGTTTGAAACTGAACAGAACTGGGACCCTGGATAAGGTTCAGCTGGCATCGTTCTAATCTTAGAATCTCTCACATACATCATGGCTCAGTACCAAGATGGAGGCCCCCATCTCTCATCTAGACTACAGTAACTCAAGAGCCATAGGAACTTCCTGTGTGGCAGAAGGTAGGCCTTCTGTGACATGGTCCTCACCTCCCATTGCAGCTTCTGTCAACCTCAGGGTAAAGACTTCTGACCACATCAACCATTTTCAGAACACTGAGCTCTTTGACTAGAAAGCCTTTCTCACTAGCTGAATATCTACACATCCATCAAGTCTAACTCAATAATGCATGCTATGTGATCCTCCAAATGGACCTGACACTCATTTCTGGTAGCCCTGTTACGAATTGTCTGGTTTCTATAACACATCTATTTCCCCATTTCACTGTTGTTCAGTGTTTTTACATTCTCATGTTGCAAGCTAAGCTGGTAGACCACTCAAATGATGTCTTTGGAGAGTTTGGAGGGATGAATTAAAAATAAAAAGGGGGAAGAAACAAAGACCCTGAAGTCCCAGGAGCTCAATTCTGTACTGCAAAATATTTTGTGTTCGTTCTGCCAAGAAAATGTCCCTGACATTTAAGAATCATGTTTATGAAGAGAGCGACAGAATGAAAATGGGTAACAACTACTGCCTTGGTGGAAACATTCTTCTGAAACAATGTATCTATCATACTAACAATGAAGAGTCTTTCTTCCTTGTTAACAAACAGAACAGCAGCTGACAGGGGTTCATGGACATTTTATGACTTTTGGCAAGAGTTACGGTTTGAATCTGGCCTCAGATAAATTTCTTGCCCTCTGGACCTGAGTTTCTTGATTTGGCATGATTCTATTGCTCTGATAGACATCCTATCAATAAAAATACTTATAAAATTGTATTAAGATATAACTCCTTTCATGGAAATGTTTACAAGAGCTAAAATTGAGCAGCAAATAATTTTAAATTATGGCATCCAGTTTTAAGTATTTAACTGTATTTACTGACTTGGAAATTGTTCTTGACAGTTTGATAGGGAAACATTGAAATGTGTATGATCATGATTCTACAGAATATTTTGGATTACTACATATTTGTACATAAAAGTTGGAGGACGAATCACCAAAAGTAATGATTTTAATGAAGCAAAGCATGAGAAAGACATAACAAATAAATAAGTTGTAAGCGAAATTGACATAACACTAAACTGTCTTTCTTCATCTGTGTTGATACATCCATAGACAAAAGCAACTCTTAGCCACATTTGCAGCACATGGTGGTCAGTACAGAGATCCTGGCTACCAGGATGCTCTTTGCTTTCTGATTTGTTTTTATTAATTTTGGCTCTTTCATTTATAGTTTTGCAGAGTTTACTTGTATAGGGGATGTGGTTTGTATAGGTATGCCCACCACAAACTCATGTGTTTGACTGCTTTACCCACATGAAGACACTATTAGGAGGTGTGGCCTGTTGGAGTAGGCATGGCCTTGCTGGAGGAAGTATGTCACTGTGGGCTTTGAGATCTGCTATGCTCCAGCCATGTCCAGTGTGGCCCAGTCTCCTCCTAATGCCTTTGGATCAAGATGTAGAACTTTTTTCTCCGTTTACAGCACCCTGCCTGCACTCTGCCATATTTCTTCTTTTTTTTCCTGAAAATAGTTTTTATTGTATTTTTATTTGTCTACATTGCAACTGTTGGGGGCAACATGATAATTGTGGTGACCATTGTCTGTAGCCCAACACTGATAGACTGTCCCATGTACTTCTTTTTGGCATTTTTGTCCCTATTGGATGCATGCTTCTCTTCTGTAATCACAACAAAGATGGTTGTGGGCTCCCTTTATGAGACAAAAACGATCTCCTTTGAAGGATGTATGATGCAGCTCGTCACTGAACACTTCCTTGCAGCAGTAGAAGTGATAGTCTTGACAGCCATGACTTATGACCGCTATGTAGCAATTTGCAAGTCGTTGCACTATTCTTCCATCATGAACTGGAGGCTCTGTGGCACACTGATGGGGATAGCTTGGGCAGGAGGCTTCTTGCATTCTTTTTTTTTTTCTCAGTATTCTTTTTTTCCCCTCAAATCATAATTAATTCACACAGGGGTATAAACACAGAAAGGCAGGATGTGGGGAAGGGAATGACACTGGGGTGTGAGTGTTCAGGGGGAATACAGATATCTTCAGAACCGGGTATCGGCTGGGTGAAGGTTCAGGGGACAAGTCACTATGACTCTGCCTATGATTTGCTTGTCCTTACCTAAGTGGTATTGTCTGCCAAGGCTACCTATTTACAAGGTTTATGACTACTCAGGCTGGTAAATTGTCACAAAACTGCCTGTTTACAATAGCTTATAGCCATCTGTTTCAGTGTTTATCCACAGAGACCCAAGACTCAGTGTTAGTATACATGTACGATAGGCCTATTGCTGATTTTAGGCCTATGGCTGATTTTAGGCCTTCAGTGTGTAAGCAGGGCTGCCCCTGACATCTCCTCCCTTCTCTAAGAATAGAAGGGCTGTGGCAATTCTAAACTTGCGAACTCGGGGATAGAGGCCTGACCTCCAGTATTTGAAGGGGAACTTGTAATGGCTCCAGTCCCCCTGTCATTGTCCAGTGAGGCATGAGAGTCATACCATCCCGATGTCTTTTTCCTGGAGAGTGGATACTTTTGACATCAACCCCTATGCAGTCAGGCTTGTCCCTCAGGGAACCCAGAGAGATATTTTTATCTTTTATTTATATTCCCTTGCAGTGCTTAGCCTCGCAGCCTAAGCAAGACTTCAGATCGCCTGTCAGAGGGGGTTCTGGGTGGCCCCTCTCTGCTTGGTCTAGGAGCAGAAGTCCCCCCTTTTAGGTTGGGTGGAGATGGGTTTTGGAAACACCCTGTATAAAGTAACAACCTCATCTTGAATCTCCTGGTCCTCCATAGCTAACTTATGATAATGTATCTGAGTAGGTTTTGCTACCAAATTATTTACCTGTTGTATCACAGAGTTAGTCTGCCTATTTGAGAGCCAGAGACCAGCAGAAAAAAGGAAAAAGAACCCAAATAATGGTCCCACGATGGAAGGAAATAGGGTTGACAACCTTGGAGAGGCTGCAAATCAATTCTTGTACCAGCATTCATCTGTCTCTTTCTCTCTCTGATTTTTCTTAGTCTTCACTACCTATTTGATGCTCTCTTTAACCCTCCTTGTCTTGTCTACATAGAGGCAACCTTCTTCTTTGAGGGTTGTACACAGTCAAGAGCTGCATACAGTCTTTTCTATTGTACTAGAGTAAATCAAGTCCAATAAGGATCTTTGTGATTTTAGGAGGTCTCTTCAGATGGAAAAACGAGGGATTTCTTCAGATTAGTGATGCCAATTTCTAGCTGTTTGATGTTCTTGTCAGTGGCCTTTCAAAGGTCTGAGTAATATAAGTTCGGAGGCCAGCATCTGGATTAGAACTTCTAACCGCAGACATCAAGGGTGATTCATTTTTACCTGGAAAGGAAAAAGAAGGGAATTCTCAGGGAGATTTCTCTTCCCTGGATGTAAATTGTTATTCATCGAATTTATGGTTGGGCCTGGCTTTGTGAGGATATCTATTTTTTTCATTAATCTTTTTGGTAGCCGGTTAGCTGTGCCTTCTGTGGTATCAGACAGGCATATCAGTCCTCGGCCCCATAAAGGAACTGGGTCTGGGCCATTCCCTTTAAGGGTAAGAGGGTCCTTCCCCATATCTGTGGCAAAGTTTTGTTGGTCTTGGTGGTGCCAGAGGCAGTCAGCAGCAGATTTGCCATGAGCTTTCAGCTTTAGAGAGATAAAAGTGAACAAGGCATGATGGAGAGTATTTCAGGGGGACTCCTTCTGAGGGGGTACCATTCCCCTCTTTTGTTTTTAAAGCCAATTTTTAAGAGTTCTTGTAAAATCAGGGCAGAAGCGCCAACAGTCGCTCTTTCCACACTCAGAGACTCATTAAGACCCTATTCAAGGATATATAAATCTATATTGATAATCTTTTGTCAAAGGACTGTTATAGCACTGCTGACAACTAATCATACTATATAATATATCTATTAGTAATAGCTTCTTCTACTTTCTGTGAGATTACCTCTCTTTTGTCAATTAATTGTTGAGGAAAATTAGGGTTTACCTCTCTCTTGAGAATATTGAACAGAGACTTAAATTCTTTTATGGAGAGGTTATAATAGGATCTTAGCCAATTAGCAACTCCTAGAAACTTTTGAAATTAGTTTAAAATAAGTAAACTCTCTCCCTCTCTCTCTTTTTTTTTTTAGACCCTTTATCTGTGTGTTTTTTTTTTATTGGATATTACACGAATTTACCTTTCAATGTTATCTCCTCTCCCATTCTCCCCCAAAACCCCTTATCCCATACCCCCTCCTCCTAATTTTTGTGAGGGTGTGCTCCAAACATCCTCCCAGTCCCATCTCCCTGCTCTCGAATTCCCACACAGTAGGGGATCCAAACTTTCGGGGACCATGGCCCTCCACTTTCACTGAAGTCTAACAAGGTCACCCTCAATTCCCAATACAGGTGCATGAGTCTCTCCCTTTGTGCTCTCTGGATGGCGGTTTAGACTTTGGGAGTTCTGGTTGAAACATTTGATACTCCTTCTAGAAAGGACCAAAGCATCCACACTTTGGTCTTCTTTCTTCTATGTGAGTTTTATGTGGTCTATACATAGTTTCTTAGAAATTGTGAGCTTTTGGGCTAATATCCACTTATCAGTGAGTGCATACCATGTATGTTCTTTTGAGATTGGGTCACTTCACTCAAGATGTTATTTTCCAGCTCCATCCATTTGCCTAGGAATTTTGTGAACTCATTGTTTTTAATAGCTTAGTAGTACTCCATTGTATAAATGTACCACATTTTCTGCATCCATTCTTCTGTTGAAGGGCATCTGGGTTCTTTCCAACTTCTGGCTATTATAAATAAGGCTGCTATGAACATGGTGGAGCATGTGTCCCTGTTGTATGTTGAAACGTCTTTTGGGTATATGCCCAGGAGTGGTATAGCTGGGTCCTCAGGTAACACTATGTTCAATTTTCTGAGATACTGCCAGACTGCCTTCCGTAGTGGTTGTGGTTGTACCAGTTTACAATCCCACCAACAGTGAAGGAGTGTTCCTCCTTCTCCACATCCTCTCCAACATGTGCTGTCAGCTTTGTTTTTTATCTTAGCCATTCTGACTGTTGTGAGGTGGAATCTGAGTGTTGTTTTCATTTGCATTTCCCTGAGGACTAGGGATGTTGAACACTTCTTTAGGTGCTTCTCAACCATTCGAGCTTCCTCAGTTCTTTGTTCAGCTCTGTGCTCCATTTTTTAATAGGGTTCTTTAATTGTCTAGAGTCTAATTTCTTCAGTTCTTTGTATACCTTGGATATTAGCCCTTTATCGGATGTAGGGTTGGTGAAGGTCTTTTCCCAATCTGTTGGTTGCTGCTCTGTCTTATTGACTGTGTCCTTTGCTTTACAGAAGCTTTGCAGCTTTATGAGGTCCCATTTGTCAATTCTTGGCTTTAGAGCACAGGCCATTGGTGTTCTGTTCAGGAACTTTTTTCCTGTGCCTATGTGTTCCAAGCTTTTCCCCAGTTTCTCTTCTATTAGTTTCAGTGTGGCTGGTTTTAGGTGGAGGTCCTTAATCCACTTGGAATTGAGCTTTGTACAAGGAGATAAGTATGGATCAATTTGCATTTTTCTACATGCTGACCACCAGTTGGACTAGCACCATTTGTTGAAAATGCTATCATTTTTCCACTCGATGGTTTTAGCCCCTTTTTGAAAGATCAGGTGACCATAGGTATGGGGGTTCATTTCTGGGTCTTCTATTCCATTGATCCTCCTGCCTGTCTCTGTTCCAATACCATGCAGTTTTTTATCACTATTGCTTTTAGTACAGCTTGAAGTCTGGGATGGTGATTCCTCCAGAAGTTCTTTATTGCTGAGAGTAGTTTTTGAAATCCTGGGTATTTTGTTATTCCAAATGAATTTTAAGATGGCTCTTTCTATCTCTGTGAAGAATTGAGTGGAAATTTTGATGGGGATTGCATTAAATCTGTAGATGGCTTTTGGCAAAATAGCCATTTTTACTATATTAATCCTTCCAATCTATGAGCATGGGAGATCTTTCCATCTTCTGAGATCTGCTTTGATTTCTTTCTTCAGGGGCATGAAGTTCTTGTCATACAGCTCTTTTAAATGCTTTGTTAGGTTCACACCGGTATTTTATATTATCTGTGACTATTTTGAAGGGTGTCATTTCCATAATTTCTTTCTCACCCAGTTAATCTTTTGAGTAGAGGAAGGCTACTGATTTGTTTGAGTTAATTTTATATCCATCCACTTTGCTAAAGTTGTTTATCAGGTTTATGAGTTCTCTGGTGGAAGTTTTGGGGTCACTTAAGTATACTATCATATCATCTGCAAATAGTGAGATTTTGCCTTCTTCCTTTCCAATTTGTATCCCTTTGACCTCCTTGTGTTGCCTAATTGCTCTGGCTAGGACTTCCAATACTATATTAAATAAGTAGGGGGAGATTGGGCAGCCTTGCCTAGTCTCTGATTTTAGTGGGATTGCTTCAAGTTTCTCTCCATTTTGTTTGATGCTGGCTACTGGTTTGCTGTATATTGCTTTTACTATGTTTAGGTATGGACCTTGAATTCCTGACCCTTCCAAGACTTTTATCATGAAGGGGTGTTGAATTTTGTCAAATGCTTTCTCAGCATCTAGTGAGATGATCATGTGGTTTTTTTCTTTGAGTTTGTTTATATAATGGATTACATTGATGGATTTCCGAATATTGAACCAACCCTGCATTCCTGGGATAAAGCCTACTTGATCGTGATGGATAATTGTTTTGATGTGTTCTTGGATTCGGTTCGCTAGAATTTTATTGAGTAATTTTGTATCAATGTTCATAAGGGAGATTGGCCTGAAGTTCTCTTTCTTTGTTGGCTCTTTGTGTGGTCTAGGTATGAGCGTAATTGTGGCTTCGTAGAATGAATTGGGTAGTGTACCTTCTGTTTCTATTTTGTGGAATAGTTTGAAAAGAATTGGAATTACGTCTTCCTTGAAGGTCTGATAGAATTCTGCACTAAAACCGTCTGGTCCCGGACTTTTCTTTGTAGGGAGACTTTTAATGACTGCTTCTATTTCTTTTGGGGATATGGGAGTGTTTAGATGGTTTATCTGGTCCTGATTTAACATTGGTAACTGGTATTTGTCTAGAAAATTGTCCATTTCATCCAAATTTTCCAATTTTGTTGAGTATAGGCTTTTGTAGTAGGATCTGATGATTTTTTAAAATTTCCTCAGTTTCTCTTGTTATGTCACCCTTTTCAGTTTTGATTTTATTAATTTGGATACTGTCTCTCTGCCCTCTGATTAGTCTAGCTAAGGGTTTATGTATCTTGTTGATTTTCTCAAAGAACTAGCTCCTGGTTTTATTGATTCTTTGGATAGTTCTTTTTGTTTCTATTTGGTTGATTTCAGCCCTGAGTTTGATTATTTCCTGCCTTCTGCTCCTCTTGGGTGTATTAGCTTCTTTTTGTTCTAGGTCTTTCAGGTGCATTGTCAAGCTGCTATTGTATGCTCCCTCCAGTTTCTTTTTGTAGGCACTTAGAGCTATGAGTTTTCCTTTTAGCACTGCTTTCATTGTATCCCATAGATTTTTGGTATGATGTGTCATCATTTTCATGAAATTCTAAAAAGTTTTTAATTTCTTTCTTTATTTCTTCCCTTATGTGATTATCGAGGAGTAGGGTGTTGTTCAGTTTCCATGTGAATGTGGGCTTTCCATTGTCTTTGTCATTTTTGAAGACCAGCCTTAGACCATGGGGATCTGATAGGATGCAGGGAATTATTTCAACTTTTTTTAATATCTGTTGAGGCCTGTCTTGTGCCCAATTATATGGTTTATTTTGGAGAAGGTACCATGAGGTGCTGAGAAAAAGGTATATTCTTTTGCTTTAGGGTGAAATGTTCTATAGATATCTGTTAAGTCCATTTGGTTCATAACTTCTGTTAGTTTCACTGTATCTCTGCTTAGTTTCTGTTTCCATGATCTATCCATTGCTGAGAGTGGGGTGTTGAAGTCTCCCACTATTATTGTGGGAGGTGCAATGTGTGTTTTGAGCTTTAGCAAGGTTTCTTTTATGAAAGTCGATGCTCTTGCATTTGGGCATAGATATTCAGAATTGAGAGTTCATGTTGGTTGACTTTTCCTTTGACAAGTATGAAATGTCCTTCCTTATCCTTTTTGATAGCTTTAAGTTGAAAGTCAATTTTATTCGAAATTAGAATGGCTACTTCCGCTTGTTTCTTAGAGCCATTTGCTTGAAAAATTTTTTCCAACCTTTTACTCTAAGGTAGTGTCTGTCTTTGTCACTGAGGTGGGTTTCCTGTAAGCAGCAAAAAGCTGGGTCCTGTTTGCATATCCAGTCGTTAGCCTATGCCTTTTTATTGGGGAATTGAGTCCATTGATGTTAAGAGATATTAAGGAGAGGGTGTTGTTGCTTCCTGTCATTTTTGCTAATAGTGGAGACATCGTTTGTGTGGTTATCTTCTGTTGGGTTTCATGGAAAAGGATTATTTTCTTGCTCTTTCTAGGGTATGATTGTCCTCCTTGTATTGGTGCTTTCCTGCTATTATCCTTTGTAGAGCTGGATTTGTGGGAAGATACTGTGTAAATTCTGTTTTGTCATGGAATATCTTAGTTTCTCCATCTATGGTAATTGCGAGTTTTGCTGGGTAAAGTAGCTTGGGCTGGCATTTATGTTCTCTTAGGATCTGTATGATATTTGTCCAGGATCTTCTGACTTTTATAGCATCTGGTGAGAAGTCAGGTGTAATTCTGATAGGTTTGCCTTTATATGTTACTTGGTCTTTTTCCCTTACTGCTTTTAAAATTCTTTCTTTGTTTTGTGCATTTTGTGTCTTGATTATTATGTGACGGGTGGTATTTCTATTTTGATCTAGTCTGTTTGGTGTTCTGTAGGCTTCTTGTGTGATTATGGGCATCTAATTCCTTAGGTTAGGGAAGTTTTCCTCAATAATTTTGTTGAGGATATTTACTGGCCCTTTAAGTTGGGAATCTTCACTCTCATCTATACCTATTATCCTTAGGTTTGGTCTACTCATTGTATCCTGAATTTCCTCGATATTTTGTGTTAAGAACTTTTTGCATTTTGCATTTTCTTTGACAGTTGTGTCAATATTTTCTAAGGTATCTTCTGCACCTGAGATTCTTTCTTCTATCTCTTGTATTCTGTTGGTGATGCTTGTATCTATGACTCCTGATTTCTTTCTTAGGTTTTCTATCTCCAGGGTATTCTCCCTTTGTGATTTTTTTATTGTTTTTACTTCCATTTTTATGTCCTGGATGGTTTTGTTCAATTCCTTCTTCTGCTTGTTTGTGTTTTCTTGTAATTCTTTAAAGGATTTTTGTGTTTCTTTAAGGACTTCATCCTGTTTTCCTGTGTTCTCCTCAAGTATTTTGATAGTGTTATTTATTTCCTTCTTATAGTCCTCTAGCATCATCATTAGAAGTGATTTCAGATCTGGTTCTTGTTTTCCTGGTGATATGGGGAGTTCAGGACTTTCTAATTTGGGAGAACTAGGTTCTGATGATGGCAAGTACTTTGGGTTGCTGGTGCTTGTGTTCTTGGGCTTGCCTTTTGCCATCTGGATCACCTTTGTGCTATCTGTGCTGTCTCTGACTGGGGCCTGTCTTTCCTATTATCTAGGTTGTGTCAGAACTGTTTTGGATGGGTTTTGCTGCTGGGGTTTGAGCTGAGGCCCAAGATGTGCTCCCTGCTCAGGTGGAAACCGGAAGGGGCCCGGGCTCTGGGTCAGGAGTGGATTCCTGGGTCCCAGTGGGTCCCGTTTGCTCCCTGATTGGGGGCAAGTATTGCCACCTCCTAGCCTAAGATAGTCTTTGAGTTAGAGCTACTGAGAGCCCCCACTTCCTCTGGGTTCTGTGAGATTGGGCGCAGAGCTGACTCCTGGGATCTGCTCGGGCTCAGACAGGAAGGAACCCGCGCCCCCGGCCAGGAGTGAGTTCCTGGGTCCCAGTGGGTCCTAGTTGCTCCCTGATTGGGGGCAAGTGTTTCCACCTCCTACTCTAAGATACTGCTTGAGTTAGAGCTACTGAGAGCCCCCACTTCCTCTGGGTTCTGTGAGATTGGTTGCAGAGATGACTTCTGGGTTCTGCTTGGGCTCAGACTGGAAGCAACCCATGCCCCGGGCCAGGTGTGAGTTCCTGGGTCCCAGTGGGTCTTGTTTGCTCCCTGTTTGGGGGCAGGTATTGCCACCTCCTAGCCTAAGATACTGCTTGGCAGAGAGGTCCTGAGAACCCCGCTTCCTCTGGATTCTTTGAGATTGGGTGCAGAGCTGCCTCCCGGGATCTGCGAGTGCTTGGGCCCATACCGGATGGTGTCTGTAATCCGGGCCAGTGGGCCCAGACCGGATGGAGTCTGTAATCCGGGCCAGGAGTGAATTCCTGGGTCCCAGTGGGTCTCAGTTGCTCCGTGTTTGGGGCAAGTGATGCTTTTTCCTTACCTGGGATGCTGCCTGAGTTAAAGGACTCCTGGGTGTCCCTCTTTCTCTCTGTTTTCTGGGGTTGGGTACACAGCTACCGCCTATGACCTGCTCTATGCTCAGGCCCAGACTGGAAGCTGCCATATTTCTAATTATGATGATAATAGACTAAACCTCTGAAACTGTAGGCCAACCCCATTTAATGTTTGCCTTTATAAGAGTTTCTGTGGTCATGGTGTCTCTTCCCAGAAACAAAACCCAAACTAAGGCAGGGAGTCTACATGTAGAGATAAGAGAAAAATTTACAGGAGAGGATTATTTCCTTCCACCATGTACATATTTTAAGGCTCTAATTCAAGGAATCAGATTTACAGTCAAACCCCCTTAACACACTGTCCTAAGCACAGTCGTAAAGCAACCACCTGTGTATTCTAATGTCCGGGCCACTGAAGTTTGCAATGAGAAAGGGGATATTTCTATGGGAAATGTGAAAGTTCAACATTATGTGTCTGGAAAGTGATCATATTATGCCCACATGGAGCTCTCAGATGGCAATGAGGCATCCCAGGTCATTAAGAACACCAGGGAACAGGAAGCAGCAGCAGCAGTAGCAGCAGCAGCAGCAGCAGCAGCAGCAAAACCCAAAACTTAATAACATGCTGGACTTAACTCTAAGGTAGGGCATTTGCCTTGCTTGTAAGAATGTCACTTACAGCTTTTCAGTTACTTGGTCTCTAAATCAGTTTCTCAGGTTGCCTGGCTATGTACCTAGGATAACCTGAGTCTCTACCTTAATCTCCAAAGTGGTTGGATTACAGGAATGCACTGTAATGCCCAGAGCATGCCATTCTTAGATCTAATCTAGACAATTAGAAAATAAATCAATTAAGTGAAGTTACTGAGCCCTTTTCAAGATGGAGGTTGAGATCCTGGGTATTGCTTAATAGTCCTATATAGTGAGATTCTGTCTAAAGAAACTGAAACACACACACACACACACACACACACACACACACACACACCTCAAACAAATGAAAACCAAAAACATCTTGAGAATGAGAAGTTAAAGGTAATTCTGAATATTTTGATTATGTGAAATAAACACCCAATTTCTTATGATTCTATACCTACAAGTATTTTCATATAGAAATTCTTCTAGTGACAGGCAGGTAGATCAATGGAATAGAATTAAGATCCAGAAATGAACTCACACACCAATGACCACTTGATCTTTGAAAAAGGAGCTAAAACTGTCCAGTGGAAAAAGGACAGCATTTTAACAAATGATGCTGATTCAACTAGTGGGCAACATGTAGAAGAAGGTTGATCCATTCTTCTTATACAAAGCTCAAGTCCAATTGAATCAAGTACCTCCACATAAAACCAGATATACTGAATCTAATAGAAGAGAAGGTGGGAAAATCCTTGAACACTTGGGCACAGGGTTCCTGAACAGAACACCAATGGCATATGCTCTAAGATCAAGAATTGACAAATGGAACCTCATAAAATTGCAAAGCTTCTGTAAGGCAAAGGACACTGTCAATAGGATAAAACAGCAAACAACAGATTGAGAAAAGATCTTTACCAATCCTACATCTGATAGAGGACTAATACACAATATATACAAAGAACTCAAGAAGTTAGATTCCAGAGAACCAAATACCCTTTTAAAAAATGAAGAACAGAGCTAAACAGAGAATTCTCAACTGAGGACACTCGAATGGCAGAGAAGCTCCTAAAGAAGTGTTCAACATCCTTAGTCAGCAGGGAAATGCAAATCAAAACAACCCTGAGATTCCACCTCACGCCAGTCAGAATGGCTAAGATCAAAATCTCAGGTGACAGCAGATGCTGGCGAGGAAGTGGAGAAAGAGGAACACTCCTTCCTCCATTACTGGTAGGATTGCAAGATGGGAAAACAATTCTGTAAATCAATCTGGCATTTTCTCAGAAAATTGGACATAGTACTATCTAAGGACCCAGCTATATCACTCCTGAGCATATACTCAGAAGATGCCCCAACATGTAATGAGGACACATGCTCCACTGTGTTCATAGCAGCCATATTTATATCAGCCAGAAGCTGGAAACAACCCAGATGTTCCTCAATAGAGGGATGGATACAGAAAATGTGGTACATTTAAACAATGAAATACTACTCAGTTATTAAAAACAACAACTTCATGAAATTTGCAGGCAAATGAATGGAACTTGAAATATCACCCTGAGTGAGGTAACTCAGACACAAAAGAACACACATGGTTGCACTCACTGATAAGTGGATATTAGCCCAAAAGTACGGAATATCCTAGATTCAATGTGCAGACCATATGAAGCCCAAAAAGAAGGAAGACCAAAGTGTGGATGCTTTAGTGCTTTTTACAAAAGGGAACAAATTACTCACAGGAGGAAATATGGAGACAAAGTCTGGAGCAGAGTCTGAAGGAAAGGCCATCCAGAGACTGCCCCACCTGGGGATCCATCCCATATAGAGTCATCTAACTGGGATGCTATTGTAGATGCTGGGAAGTGCTTGCTGACAGGAGCCTGATATGGCTGTCTTCTGAGAGGCTCTACCAGAGTCTGACAAATACAGAGGTGGATGCTCTCAGCCAACCATTGGACTGAGCGTGGGATTCCTGATGGAGGAGTTTGAGAAGATACTGAAGGAGCTGAGGGGTTTTGCAGCCCTATGGGGGTAGCAACATTGTGAACCAGCCAGATCCCCAGGAGCTCCTGGGGACTGGACCACCAACCAAAGAGTACACATGGAGGGACCCATGGCTCCGGCCGCATATGTGGCAGAGGATGGTCTTGTTGGACATCAGTGGGAGGAGCAGCTCTTAGGGCTGATGGTGTTTGATGCCCCAGTGTAGGGGAATGCCAGGGCAGGAAGATAGGAGTGGGTGGGTGGGTGGAGGAGCACCGTCATAGAAGCAGGGGGAGGGGAGATTGGATGGGGAGGTTTCTGAAGGGAAGACCTGTAAAGGGGAAAACAATTGAAATGTAAATAAAGAAAATATCCAATAAAAAGAAATAGAAAACAAAAACAAAATAAGGGAAGGATTCTGAGATTCCATCCTGTACACATGAGTGTGGCTAAGATCATGCACTCACTAATAAGTGAATATTAGCCAAAAAGAAAAGTACAGAATACCCAGGATATAATCCATAGAACTCAAGAAGGTTAACAAGCCGAAGGGCCCAAATGAGGATGTCTCAATCCCACTTGGGAGGGAGACTAAAGCAATGCAATCACAGGATGGGGGAGGGAGAGACCTGTGTGTTAAAGGGGACAGAAAAGGGAAGAGGGAGACATGAACATATACTGGGTGGGGGAAACAGAGCTGAAGCCCTGAGGGCAAGCAGAAAAAATGGAAACAGGCAACCTCAGGAGGTAAGAGGTGGGTGGAGCCTCTAGAATGTACCAGAGACCTGGAATGTGAGAGACTCTCAGGACTCAAAGGGTATAGGGCCTTAGGTGCGATGCCCTACACTGGGGAGAGGGAACTTGTACAGCTCCACTCCAGGAGAAAAAAGTGGGCATCAAGTAAAGGGGTGGGGTGGCCACCCCACAGCCAAAACCTCTGACCCAGAATTGTCCCTGTCTGAAAGAGCTGCAGGGACAAAATAGAGAAGAGCCTGAGGAAAAGGAGGTCCAGCGACAGGTCCAAATTGGGATTCAGCTCAAGGGGTGGCCCCAAGGTCTGATACTATTACTGATGCTATGATGTGTTCATGACTGCCCTCCAAAAGACCCAATAAGCAACTGAAAGAGTTAGATGCAAATATTTACACCCAACCAATGGACAGAAGCTGGTGTCCCCTGTGGTTGAATTAGGGAAAAGCTGGAAGAAGCTGAGGAGGAGGGCGATCCTGTAGTCACAATTAACCTGCCCCCTTCCCTGAGATCTCTCAGACACTTGCCACCAATGAGGCAGCATAAACCAGCTGATATGAGGCCCCCAATACATATAAAGCAGAGAGCTGCCTGGTATGGACTCAGTCAGAGAAGATGCACCTAACCCTCAAGAGACTTGAGGCCCCAGGGAATGGGGAGATCTGGTGGGATGGGGGTGGAAATTGGGGACATCCTCATGGAGATTCGGGGGGAGGAGGTATGAGATGTGGAACAGTCAGAGGGTGGACTGGGAGGGGGATAACGTCTGTAGTGTAAAAGAAGATTAAGTTTAAAAAATAGGAAAAGAAACCCTTAAGTGACAGCACGTGCTCTGGAGGATGTGGAACAAGGAATTTCTGATGAGTGTGCAAACTTGTACAAAAAATTTGGAAAACAATCTGTGTATTTCACACAAATAATTCTACCTCAAGATCAAGTTAACCAATCCTGGACATATATTCAAAAGATGCTCCCCCAGAATACAAGGACACTTAGCTACATTCATAGCACCCGGTACTGGTTGGTTTTGTGTCAACTTGACACAAGCTGGAGTGATCACAGAGAAAGCAGCTTCAGTTAAGAAAATGCCTCCATAAGATCCAGGTGTAAGCCATTTTCTCAATTAGTGATCAAGAGTGGGAGGGCCCCTTGTGGGTGGTGCCATCCCTGGGCTGGTAGTCTCAGGTTCTATAAGAAAGCAAGCTGAGCAAGCCAGGGGAAGCAAGCCAGTAAATAATGTCCCTCCATGGCCTTTGCGTCAGATCCTGCTTCCTGACCTGTTTGGGTTCTAGTCCTGACTTCCTTTGGTGATGAACAGCAATGTGGGAATTACAAGCTGAATAAACCCTTTCCTTTCCAACTTGCTTCTTGGTTGTGATATTTGTCCAAGAATAGAAACCCTGACTAAAACACACTTTTATTCATAATAGCCAGAAACTGGGAATAACACACCTGTAGAATGGATAAGGAAATCATATACATTTATGCCATGGAATAACAATCATATATTAAAATAAGGATCATTATGCAATTTTCAGGCAATTGTATGGAACTGGAAAATATCATCTTGAGTAACTAAGACCCAGAAAGACTTGCATGGTATGCACTTATAAGTGGATATTACCTATAGAGCACAGGATAACCATGCAACAATCCAAAAACCCAAAGAAGCTAAGTAACAATAGAGCCCAAGGTAAGATGATTGAATCTCACTCAGAAGGGGAAACAAAATCTGGATCAGTAATTGTTCATTAGAGGGAACTGTAAGGAAGAGGTTATGGAGACAGGAACAGTTTTGGGGATCAGGTGTGGTAGGAATGGGGTGAGGATGAGAGGGCTGGGTGAGAGAAAAGCAATCCATGTGGGGGCATCTCAGAGACAAGCCAGAGACCTGGGATGGGGCAGGCTCCTGAGAGGATATGGGAGTAACCTCGGCTGAGACCCCAGCTGCTCGGGATAAGGAGACTGAGGTGGCCACTTCCTTAAGCCAGGCAGGATTTCCAGAGGAGGGAGGGGGACACCAACCCACCCAGAAAACCCTCCATCCCATCTTTTCCCAGGCTACAAGATGTGCAGGGATAATAATGGAGCAGAAATTGAAGGAAAAGCCAATCAGTGACTGGACAAACTTGAGACCCACCTATGGAAGAGAGCCAAAATCTGACACTATTGATGGTACTTGGTTATGCTTAAGGACAGAGTAGCATAACTGTCATGTGAGAGGACTCATCCAGCAACTGAAGGCAATTGATGGATACCCACAGCCAAACATTAGGCAGAATTTGGGGACTCTTGTGGAAAAGTCAGAGGAAGGAATGAGTGAGCCAGATGGGGTTAAGTATACCAGAAGAAGATCTATAGGGCCAAGTCACATGGACACACTGGGTGCTCACAGAGACTGAACCACCAGTCAAAAAGGACGCATGGTCTAGTCGTAGGCTTCTTAACATATTGAGCAGGTGTGAAGCTTGGTCTTAATGTGGGTCTGCTAAATGTCAGAACGTGGGTTGTCTCTTCTTGAACTTTGCTGCCTTCCTTTGACACTTTTGCCACTAGCTCGGCTGCCTTGTTTGTATTGAGGCCTTGTATGACCTCAATGGGAGAAGATGCATTTAATCCTGATCCAGCATGGTGTGCTAGGATGGTATGGTAACTGGTGAAGGTCAGGAGTGGGTGCCTCCATTTCTCTGGAGAGAATGGGGGCAGGAAATGAAGGGAATGTGCCAGAGGCTAGGAATGGGAGTAAATGAAAGGCAGGATAAGATTGGGTGTTAAAGTAGTTAAATAAATGAATTAATGAAAACAAAAAGAAATGATAAATCAGGAGCTACATATGTTTAACATCATTTAAACGTTGTCCACTGCAAGCTGAATAGACATATGTTCTCCCAGAAACATGTTGGCAACATATGTTTTCATGGGCCAATTATAATTACATAAAAATCATCAAATATGCAATATTTTGCTATAAGGTAGAGTTCTGAGGATTGTTATGAAGCTTGGTGGCTATAATTAATATGTATGTATAATTGATAATTAGCATATGTAAATTATAAAACACTGTATTCTCAGTCAGACATTTCCCTACAGACATAAAGAAGGTAAGTTTATACTTAGTTTCTTATATCCCTCCCTCTCCACATTTTTTCTTCTCTTCACTTATAAATATATTCTTAAAGTGTATACTATAGAAATTGTTAAGGTTTTTTATTATTTTGATTTTATTTACTTATTTTTCACAGCTTTTATTCCATTCCTGAGCAGTGATAAGATGAAGTCAACAGAGACCAGAAGTAGAGTGCTGAGGGTCTCTAGCTCCACATCAAGAGGAAGTTTCTTGAATTTTCATGTTAGGTATTCAAATAAGTAGGTAGAATGATATTGATTTTCTGCTCAAACTGTAGGGTACTGAGATAATTGTTCTGTATTATTACACCCTGTTTAATGGGTTCACAGATCCAGTGAATGGATAGATAAACACTCTATGAAGTGAAGCACATCCAGACCTTTTGTGAAATGACTTAGGACATTGGTATGGCTTTGTAAGAACTACATAGTGACTATCTAAAAAATAAACAAACAAGCAAGCCATCAACACACACATGTACACAAAACATTAGAAATGCAACAAATTAAAGATAATGCCACACAGTGATATGGTTTTATGCAAAAGAGACACCCGACTCCTAGTGATTCTGTATTCACAAGTGATTTTTACATTGTCAGACATGGGCCTGGAGAGATGATGGCTCAGTAATTAAGAGTCCTGTCTGCTCTCTCAGACAATCTGAGTTCAATTGTAGACAACCATCTGCCCACTCAGAACTATCTATACAGGATTCTGATGCCTTTTTCTGTCAGGCAAGCATATGTGCAAATAGAATAGGAATAAAATGCATACAGAAATTAATGCTGTACATTGACAAACTCCTAATTTCCTCTCACTCAGCCATGATGCAGGAGCTCAAACTCTGAAGCCCAGAGCACCCTACAGGATTGCTCACCAATTGAGGTCAATAGACACACTTGAAACTCCACATACTCTCTTCACAAAGCCACACAACTGCTACTGATAAACTTCACCATTTTAATTAATCGGGCTATTTTTATCTTTTTGTGAAATTGAGTCCTTTCTTATACATAAAGACTGTTTCTGCTAGGTGTATATCTGCATCTGTATTATGTGGACGTCTGCATGTGAAAAGGGGATCCACACAGGCCAGAAAAGAAGGTCCTATCACCTGAAGCCTGAGTTCCATTTGAGACCCACTTGGTTATTAGCACTTAAACCAAACTTTGGTCCTCTGCAGCAACATGTGCTCTTAACCTGTGAGCAATCTCTCTCAATCTATGCATTGTTTGTTTTAAGAATAAGAAAGCATGTTTATTGTGGGCAATCTCAGGTAAATTCACTGGTCCTAAGGAACAAGGCCAAGGAACTAAACATGCAAGCAGGGAGATAGGTTGTAAGGAAAAACAGAAAGAAGGAGCCTGATTGTTTATTTTGTTTATTTTTTAGGGGTCTTCCTCTGTATCTTAGGCCAGCCTAGATGTCCATGTGTGTTCCACTTTATCTAATAACTTTATCCACCTTCCCAAGATTCTGAATTGTGACATTTCTGGCATCAATGTGTTCATTTTGATTTTTCTCTAGAGGACATTTGTTGCAGAGTCCTTAAATTTAGATACTTTATTCCAGTCAGACAATAAAAATTACATGTAAACAAAGAACTCATGCTGTTTAATAAACAAATTATTTTATTGGTAGTTTACAACAAAGAGTGTATAATGACTAGGCAGAGGCAAATGTTTTTCATTTTCTTTTTTTACAACTGAATATTTATAGTACAATTTTTTGTAAAGTAAATGCTTTGTATTATAAGGGACCTGCATATTATTGGGCACCTTTACATATACTATGGGTACTTCATAGAGTTCGGGACTCTATAGGAATAAGGCTCTAGGGACATGTGGCATAAAGGTGGGTTATAGAGTTCCCCAGTAGTCATCTCATTAAGGCATGACAAAAAGATCAAGAGTTCAAAGCCAGACTGGAAAGCATGTTTCCATTGCCCTAGGTTGTCTTCTTCTCTTTAGGCATTTCTGAGAGGTTCAAGGTGTCTTGTGATCTGAATGTACTGGATGTTAATTGTCTGTGGTCCATCTAATCCTCCTTCAAAGGATTTGTGCTTATGTTGCTCATCTTAATTTAAATGTTTTGTGCACATAACTGACCAGCCACACAAGAGGGTTGTAAGTGTAGCCCAGGCAAAGGACAAGGGAAAGAAGTGTCAAGAAAACTTTCAGTTTATACATGCCAATTTCACCCAGACCTTTGCTTCACTCATGAAACACTAGTGTCTTTCTATTACTGGAACCATTGAAACTTCCTGACCCTGAACCTGGTAGTGAGGTTGGTAACAGTCAAAGACCCCAGAGAGAAAGCCTCCAGGTTTAGAAGTACCCAACAAAGCATGTAGTTACTCAGTCTGCTCAGAAGCCAGGTACAAATGCCAAACTGTTTTCTAACTCCACAAGTTCCCTGTTCCCACAGTCCATCCAACTGTTCCCCTTGTCAAGCTCAGCTTCCAAGATCCCAGTTGCTTTACATTATTTTGTTTCCAACCTTCTGAGCAGTGTCAGAAGTCACAGGCTCTGAGGATCCCAGTTGAGAGATGTGTTCCAAAGCTGTTGTTTATTCAAATCCAGAAGTCATATTTCCCAATTTACTCCCAGAAGCCACAAAGTCTGGATGCCTGGTCATAGACACATTGCTCACCACATGTACGGCAGGTTAATGTAACAAAGGAGATGTTCTTGGGCTGCCTTATTGCCCTGAGTTTATCCATGAGATCCTGACAAAATTGGGGAAATCTTTCTCTGGAGACATGAACCAACTGAACATAGCACTCCAGCGGAGCAGGGTATTGTTCCATATCCATCTTGCTCCAGTTGTCTGCATGCTGCAAAAGGTCCTTCAGGATGGCCATGGAGAATTCATTGTTGTAGAAGTTGACATTGATGAGCTGAGAGCATTGTCTGAGGGCAGGTAGGAGGGCATTCATTTGGAGTCCTCCATCCTACACCGCAGCAAATTCAGAGTCTTAAGAGTGTCTTCCACTTTCTCCAGGAGACCTCTCAGAGGGATAAGGTCCAAATCCAGTTAAGACCACACCTCTCATCTCCAGACGTTTTAGCTGAAACAGGCTCTGACAGCAGGAGAAGGAATCCAAGTCTGATTGTGAAATTTGGTTGTTAGTGATGGAGAGGGTCTCCAAGGGCATCATCAGGGACCTAGGGATAGAGGAGACCAGAGGAATAGTTCTGGGAAATGGTGTTGTAGAGGTTTGGCTGGGATGTACACAGTGGTAGAAGTAATCAGGTTCACCAAGGTCAGTTTGATTAAATGATCAAGGACATCATTTAATGCTTCCTATTGGAAATGGCTCAGTTATGCCAACCCCACAGTTCATCTACTGGCCTCACTCTCAAGCTTAAAACCAGTTCAACTCATAAGCCGAGAATGCACAGAGAAGAACTTCCATCCTAAGAAACTCCTGACACCATCAAATATTTGCTGTGGGCTCACAGAATCTGCATTCTACTCTTTCCTCTGCAGTCATTCTTGCTCTCCCAAGCTGTACCCTGTCTCATGTACTCAGAACTACTTGGGTCAAAACATTTCACCCATGGGAATTTGTGGAAAGATAGAAGGCTTTTCTCACAGATCTGATCATATAGCTCATGTTAACATTGTGCCAATGAGTTCCCTGACTCCTCACTACACACTCCCCTTCCTGTTCCCTTTCCATTTGATTGGGTGGGCAGGATTTCAGGAAGAATTACATCCCATCCTTACTAGATCTGACCTACTCTTTACCCCAAATCACTTCTCTACTTCATGAGTTCTCATTTGAGACATTGGTTTCATTTGTAAAATTTCCCTTATATAACTCAGTATACATGGAAAAAGGACACAACTTCCAGAGTTTTTAGTCTCTAAATGTTTATTCATAGGGACTGGCTGGCATCATTCAGCCCCTAATCCTTAAGAGAAGTGAGACAGATTTGCTTTGGTAGCTGACCTAGTTCTCCATTCTTGCTTACCCTAGGACTTGATTCTTACAGTCTCTGAGAAAATGGACACAATTCATGAAGAGATGCTGGAGACAATTGGGAGAATTGAGAATTAAAGTTGTTGATACACTCAGCTTCTGTGACTCCGATTCTATGGTAAAATGGATGGTGATCTTGTGGAGGGGATCCAGGAAGACTTTGTGAAGATTTCTCATCTGCCTTAAGTAGGGAACAAAAATGTGCCAGCTGTAACACAGTCCACCGTCCTAATTCCATGATGTACTCTGGATCAAAAAACATTGAAAATCGCTCTGATAATGTGGACTGACAGAGTTGAGATCTTCACCTTTGTAAAGCAGAAGTGTAGGGAGCCCTTTCTCTGCTGGGTCCACTTCAAGAAGTATGCTTGTGCTTCATCAATGCAGAATCTAATGTACAGTTCATCTACGACCTTTAGACGCTGCCCCAGTGCATATCTCGGAAGCATCTTCACTACTTGCTTCTTGTCCAAGGTCTCTGCTGAACAGCTGCTGTCCTCTGCATTAGCCCATATGTTCCAGAAGACATGGTGCACATTTCTCAGGTCCAGAACCTGTAGTCTTGCCCTCCTGCAGGTGAAACTTGTCAGGAGACCATGAATCCGCTTTTACTACATATATCTAAACTCAACTCTCCTTCCTAGTAAGGTATAAGATTTTGAGTATCTCATGTCCAAGATATACTCAGGCAAGCTACAGAAGCTTTCCCAGGCTCCTGTATACTTGATTATTTTTCTTTCACTAAGGTAATGTTTATTTCTCTTTAGTCATATTATTAGTTGTTGTGGGAAGACTGAGGATAGGCTCATTCTACTGTGAGGCTACATCTACTCTAGACCATATTCAACTCTAATCCACATCCAACAGTCCTCAGTACAAGTAAACAGTAGCTTTCAAGAACCCTGTATGATGATGCCATCAGAAGCATCTGGTAAACATATAACCAAGCCAATCTCCCTGACAACCTCTACTGTGTACCCCACTTGCTCCAGTCTCCAGTAATTGGATACTGCTTATCTGGGGTGAAACTCTCTTGTCAGTCGCATGTCTACTCCATCTCGCACAGCTTGCAAGGCTTCCAGGTTAGGCATCTTCATCAATGCTCCTACAGGGAGACAGGGGCCATAGTATATTAAAAACTGCATGCTGTTTTCAGGAAACCAGATAGGTTTATCAATGGAATACCACTGAATACCTAGAAAGAAATTCACACAACTATCAACCATGGACACTAGATTTTTAACAGAGAAGGCAAAAGAGACATTGGAAAAAAGAAAGCATCGTCATCACATGAAAGACTACTCCAGTCAAATGGAGTCTCCATGTTGAAGCAAATCCCACTATTGTAGGGCGGCTGAATGTCCAGCAGTAGGTGCCAACACAAAGCAAACTCACAGGCATTTTGGCAGCCCGGTGTGGAAGAAGCGTGCGTAGGGTCCTTTTGTTTACTTATTTTGTTTTGCTTTTAGTTTACAAGTCCTTCATTTGCACATTACAGCTACAAATTTCCAGTTTTTATTGGATTCCAGTGTCTTTGAATGTGCTCTTTATCTCTAAGGGTTTCTGTGTTGTTGGTTTTATGTTGATTTTTATTTCTTTTTGGCTATCTTTTTTTGTTGGTTTATTTATTTTGTCCTTGTCCATCTTGTGTGATTCTCTTTTGCTTTGATTTTCTTTTGGTTTCTTTCTGTTTGCCTTTTTGTTTATATGCTTATTTTATGTGGTTTTCAATATGGGGTCTCTGTGTAACTCAGGCTGTTCTGTAATTCACTTGCTAGACCAGGCTGGAGGTCTTCCTGCCTCTTCCTCTAAGTGCTGGGATGACACTTGTGTACCACCACACCTGGCTCTGTCTTAGGATTCTTTAAGTGGCTGTTTCTTTCCTTAGGAGAGACACAAATGGTGTGGATTGAGATGGAAAAGAAGGTGGGGATGATTTCAGAGGAGTTGGAGGAGGAGAAGCCGAAATCACAACATACTGGATGAAAAAAAAATATTTTCAGTAAAGGAAAATCAAAGAAAAGTGGCTGGAGATGTGACTGAGCACTTAAGAGCACTGGCTTCTCTAATAGACAACTCAGGTTCATTTTTTAACCTTCACATGGCAGCTCCTGTGTGCTGTATCCTCAGTTCTCTTAAGTGCTGAACCATCTCTTCAGCCCATTTTAGGGAAACCTGAAGAAGGGTCAGCTTGGCACATTGTCTACAGATGATGCCACCAAGATAGTCGCTAGAAGGGCCTTTCTACACAAGGAGGCAGAGAGAGGATCTTCTTTGGTTTACATGCAGCCTGGGTTATACATGGAAACTATTTCACCTAGGTTGCCATAGAGAATGTTGTGCCAGGGAAATGTTAGTGATCCTGGTAAAAAAACAGACAGGAGCCTATCTGATGCAACTGAGAGCAGGGTCTTCAATCTACTGGAGCTAGCTTGGACTCCTCAACTACCAAAACCATTCTGAGTGTTGGTGGTGAACTAGGGGGTGTAGAGAGGGGAAGCTAGCTCGATTAGAATAAAACCTCTGCTGAGAGTTGTATCAGGTGATCACTAACTTTTCTCTGGAACAACAATTTGATGTGTTGGCTAGGAATTTCCCCATGAAGCACAGGACTACTGATCTGGAGGGTCTTGAAGCCCACAAAACTAGTCTAGTTATTTGTGTCTTTACATTTGTAACACTGTGTTATACTTCCTTTCTTCCTTCTCTGAGTGCTGAATTTGACTCAGCTTTCTGTGTGAGATCTGCAGAGCAGAATGGAAGCAAGCTTGTGAAGAGGTAAATGTGTAACTCTTTCAGCCCTGCAGAGATATTTGTAAGGAACCTTGTGGCTTCTGTTGCTATGGTAATTCTTCTAGGTTTGAGCCAAGCTGAGGAATCTGTTTGAGTATCAGAAGTTTTCTATGTGGCCTGAGCAGGTGAGTTGTCACACATTGGCAAAAAGGCTTGTGATTGGTGTCTCAGCTAATTTGCTAAGTGTTAGAAACTTCCTGTGAGATCTACAAAGTTTAAAGAAAACTTGGTAAAGACAAAAGATAAATGCCTTATGTTGACATGGTGATTTTTCCAGGTCTGAGTAAATATTTGTGCAGTACTGAGGGTTGTCAAGTGTGTATGATCGCCACCTTCTGGTTGGTTCTTGTTACTGCGGGCTGCATCCTTTTCCAGGTCTGAGTGGCAATACATTCATCTTCTGTGATCGACACCTTCTGCTTGGTTTTTGCTACTACAGGCTGTATTTTTTTCTGGTTTTGGATTTTGTTGCTGGCTTTCTGTTCACAGACTCAGAGTGGCACCACATCTGTCTTCTGTGAGTGCCTCCCTCTGGTTGGTTCTTCTTTCTACACTTTATTATATATATATTTACTTACAGGTTTTGGTTGATTTTTGTATCACATCCTTCTGGGTACAAGCCCTTGAATTTGTTTCTGTGGTGTTTAGGACAGATTTATCTGGGATCCATGACGGAGGAGGGGCCAGGAGATGTCCTGAGCCTCTTTTGGGTGGGCATGGGCTCAGGGGAACTGAGAGATGCCCACCGATTCTGATTATTTTTCCTTTCTTCCTATAGAGAGAAAAGGTTAGACTTGTGTTTTGGGTGGCATATAAGAGGTCTTTTTTTTTTTTCATGAGTGCCACTTTCTGGATGTTTCTTGTTTATGCTCCAAAGACAGGGAAGGTTTTATTTGTGTTTTTGTGTGTTGTTTTTGTGTTTCTCATTACAAAATGACTTTGCTGAGATCACTTTAACAGGTAACTTTGATGAGATGACTTGGATGAACTGACTTTGATGGACATATGAGACAGGCTACATCTGCTACATTCTACTGGTTCCCTTCACCACAGAAGAGGCCAGTAAGCTGGTTCCTGGCCACACAGGGGAGCATCCCTCACCCAATATGCTTGCTATCCCTGACTAGCCCAGACTGGGATATTAACACTGTTGAAGGTACGAAGACGCTCTTAGTCTACTGTCAGGCTCTGGTGACTGGTCTCAAGGTGGCCTGAAGATGACCCACAAATTTCACCATAGTATATAATATTAGGCAGGGAGAAAATGAAAGTTTTTAAAGGGAAGGTCATGAAGGTGTTTCGAAAATACACTCCATGGACCTTAAATCACTGGAAGCAAAGGCAGCTGTCACTCTAGCTTTGTTAATCAGGCATCACCAGATATTAAGAAAAAGGTCCAGAGCATTGAGAGGTTAGGAGAAAGGAGTCTGAGAGACCTAGTGATAGTGGCAGAGAGAGTATTTAATGAAGAGAGACTGCAGAGAAGCAGATTAGAGGTCAGAAGCAACAGAATCAAGACCTGGCAAAGACCCTGTTGGCAGCTAAGGCCAAACCAGAAGACCATAAGTGAGGCCCAAAACAACTTCAGAATAAGGAGAAAAGGGATCCCTAAGGATCAAAAGCACCCCCTTTTCAACCCAGGGTTACCCTAAAAATAAAAAGAAAACCCTACATCTTTTTTGCTGATATTTAATAAATTTCAAAACTCTGTTTTGCCAAACCCTAAAGATAAAATCTCTTCAACAGTTAGGAATGACATCTGGTGGCAACAGAAACAAAACAAAATCATAGGAACTCTTAGTTATACTGAAAAAAAATCAGACTATTTAATCCTCCACTAAGAAGGCCTTACTCTGCCAAATACAAGTGACTTCCCTAGACCTGGAGGATGGATACTCAGACTTGGGGTCCTGGTATCAGCGAATGGCCAGTGTGTCCCCACTTGGCAGAAGCTGGCTCCCTCCCTGCTTACACATCAGTGCAGCAATTACCTCCTTGTTAAAGATGATGTCAGAATGACTCATTACCAGCCTCTCTTCTTGACTATCCCCAGGATAACTTTTCAGGTGCCCTGCTGCCTGACCCTGACCTTGATCAATGGGCCTCTGCATGAGTGCTCGGATGGATGTAGAGGTAACATGTTTCACCAATGACAACAGTCTCAATCAGGATGGACAGAGGTATTCTGGGGCAGCAGTGGTCTCAAACACCAAGATCAACTCCTGGTAGGAATGTCAGCCCAGAAATCTGAACTGGCAACTCTGATCAAGGTGATAGAGCCAAGAAAATTCAAGAGACACAGATAGGTTTAGTGTCTTTGCTACGATTCATACCTATGGGGCTATTTATAGGGAGAGAGGTCTTCTGAAGGCAGTAGGAAGGACTAAACTCCCATCCCAGAGGGCAACAAGACAGCCTAGTGGGTGGCACTAGAAATTGGGGGTCTCATATCTATGATTGCACTAGACTCAGGAGATCCCACACTCTCAGACCAGACAGAAGATGTAATCTGGGCCCAATATCTGCCAATGTCTCAACATCATAAGAGATGACGGAGGATTCCAATATGTAAACAGCTGAAACTGTTAAAAATTGAAAGGCCAGTCAATTGGCTAATGTGGTTGCCAATGAGAAGAACCCTGGTACTTAATACTGGAGCACCAAGCCAAAGTCTGTCAGGAAATGGACTTCACAGAGGTAAAAACAGAAAAAATTGTATACAAATATTTGCTAGTATTTATTGATACCTTTTTAAGGTCAACCGAGTCTTTCCCAACTAAATATGAGACTGTGCAGATGGTAACATAGAAACTATTAAAAGAAATTCTTTCAAGATATGTTTCTTTTAAGTTTATAGGGTCATACAATGGGCCTACATTTGTGTCCCAGGGAAGTTAGAGATTAGCTAATATTCTGGGGATTGATTGGAAACTTTATTGTGCTTACAGACCCCAGAATTCAGGACAGGTAGAGAAAATAAATTGAACCCTAAAAGAAACCGTAACTGAACTGACCTTAGAGACTGACAGTGATTAGGTGACTCTTCTCCCCTTCCTCCTTCATAGAGTCTAGACCTCCCCATACCAGATGGGCCTCAGCCCTTTTGAAGTTGTGTTTGATTCATCTACTGACAGAAGTTATTATAGATCCAGATGATTTCTAACTGTTACAGAATACTGAGAGTGTCCAGTGAGTACACAAATGTGTTTGACTTAAACCTTGTGCTTTCCATAAAACAGGCCCACCTCGGGAGCTTCACCAACTCTATCCCTGGATCTACTGGGCTCTAGTCAAGAGACGCTGGCAGGGTCACTAGAGCTTCACTGAAAGGTCCCTGTGCTACAGAGTTGCAGCATGGATCCACCAAACATTTGCTTACAGTTGAAGAAGACCCTCACCAGCAGGGGGAGAATTCAGCCTCAAGATTCCATCCTATCTCCTACCGATGGGCCCCTACCCATGCCTCAAAGACACCACAAAGACAGCCTTGTTACTGTTTTCATGAAGCTTTAGAAAGTCCCATGATTGGGACTTCTAGTCACAAGAGAAAGGGGGAGAGAGTGAGCAGCAAATCTTTTGAGTTCAGACTCCATTTAGAGAACCTGACCTAGATTTGAACTCAGGTGGTACCTAGCATTTGTTTCCAATTTGCCCACCAAAAAACCAGAGCCTAACTCCAGTCTCTAGAATAATCTCCAACAAGATCAGTTTTTCCAGGTTATACCCTCAGAAAGACCAGTGTCTCTCTAGGTTTTTCCCCAACAAATCTGCACACCCAGGTTATAAGGCCACCTACTATCTAATGACCACCAATACAGAAGGGAGCAGAAATTAAGTTTAGGATATGACTCCCAGCATCAGCCAATTATATTAAAGGCCACAATAGCTTTTCAATTAACTGCTTGCACATGTAATCCCTGCTTACTGCTTACTATAAAATCTTTCCCTGATAGATATTCAGGTCTTCCCAACCACCAAAACCATCCTGGGTGATGGTGCTGCATGTGGGGGGCAATTGAGCTAGCTTGAACAGAATAAAGACCCTGCTGTGAATTGCATCAGATTGCCTCCTGTCTGTGTTTTTGGGGATCACTAACATTTCCCTGGCACTACAAGTGTGGGTGCTGTTGTTCAATCCAGGAAATGATCTCATTATCCAGACTTGATAAGTGAGATAGCACAATTCCAGAAGCTCTGAAGTTGGGAGCAATACTATCTTGGAACATGAGAGGACCAGAAACATGGAGACCAGTGGTCCCTTAAAGTGAGACAGAGTCTTGAGGACAGGTTGTTTCCAAACTTGTTGCTGACAAACCTTTCCATGATGTGCCCTGGACTAGAAGGCAACTGATCTGGGTTCTACAGTGTAATGGGGAACTAGTGTGGTTGATGCTGAGAAAGGGAGACAGTCTTTCATTTCTGGTGAATGTGCAAACTTGTACAAAAAATTTGGACATTGATCTGGGTATTTCTCACAAATAATTCTTCCTCAACACTCAATTATACTACACTTGGGTATGTACTCCAAAGATGATACCCTACAGTTCAAGGACAGTAGCTCAACTAAATTCATAGCACCTTTATTCATAATAACCAGAAACTGGAAGCAACCCACCTGTCCTTTAACTGTAGAATGGATAAAGAAAATCTTGTACATTTATTTCATGGAATACTAATCATATATTAAAATAGGGCATATTATGTAATTTTTAGGCAAATGAATAGAACTAGAAGATATCTGAGTCAGGTAACCTGGATCCAGAAGATCTTGCATGGTATGTACTCACTTATAAGCAGATACTGTCCATTGAGCACAGGATAACTGTGCTACAATCCAAACACCCAAAGAAGCTAAGTAAAAAGGGCACAAGGTACAATGACTGAATCTCACCCAGAAGCAGAAATAAAATCTATGTCAGTAGTGGTTAATTACAGGGAACAGTAAGGGAGAGGGTGTGGGGACAGGAACAGTTTTGGGGATCAGGTATGGTGGGAGTGGCAGTGAGGGTGAGAGGGCTAGGAGAGAAAAGCCATCCATGTGGGGGCACCTCAAAGACAAGACAGAGACCAGGGATGGGGCAGGCTCCTGGGAGCTATGGAAGTGAGCATGGCTGAGACTCCAGCACCTGGGAATAAGGAGACTGAAGTGGCCACCTCCTGAAGCCAGACAGGATTTCCAGTGAAGGGGAACACCATCTGTACTGGATGGTTTTGTGTGTCAACTTGACACAAGCTGGAGTTGGGTGGATACCCACAGCAAAAAAGTCAGCAAAATTCAGGGAGTCATGTGGAAAAGTCAGAGGAAAGATTGAGCCAGACAGGGTCAAGTATACCAGAAGGAGACCTACAGAGCCAAGTCAACTGAACCAATTGGTGTATCATAGAGACTGAACCACAAACCAAAGAGCATGCAGGGTCTATACCTAGTCCTCCTACACATACGGAGCAGATGTTTGGTCTTAATGTGGATCTCCTACAAATCAGAACTGGGGTTGTCTCTTTAGTGACCTTTGTTGCCTTTCTTTGGAACCTTTTTCCCTACCTGGGTTGCCTTATTTAGCTTCAGAGGGAAAGGATGCATTTAGTCCTGATGCAACTTGGTGTACCATGGTGGTTTGGCACCTAGTGGGGATGAAGAGTGGGGGCCTCCCTTCTCTTGGGGAGAATGGGAGCAGGAATTGAGGGGAAGGGTGAGAGGGTAGGAATGGGAGGAAAGGAAAGGTAGGATGTGGTCAGGTGGTAAAGTGAATAAATAAATTAATAACATAAAAAATAAATAGGGCGCTAGCTATGTTTAATATTATTTAAACTTTGTCCACTGCATACTGAATAGATAGGTGTCCTCCTTGAAATATGTTAGCAATATATGTTTTCACGGGCTACTTATAATTACATTAAAAAACAATGAAATATGCAAAATTTTTGGTATAAGATAAAGTTATGAGGATTGTTGTGAATCTTGGTGGCTATGCTTAGTATGTACTTTTAACAATAATAAGCACATGTAAAGTATACAGTGTTGCTTCCAGCAGACATTTCTGAACAGTCATAAATAGGTAAGGTTATATTTATTCTCAGTTTACGATCTCCTTCCCTCTTCACATTTGCTCCTTTTCCTCTCTTATCAATATATGCTATAACCTTACAGTATAAAAATTGTTCAGGTTTTTATTATTTTGATTTTTATTTACTTATTTTTCACAGCTTTTATTCCATTCCTGAGCAGGGTTAAGACAAGAGAGACCAGAAGAAAAGTGCTGAGGGACTGTAGCTCTATGTAAAGAGGAAATTTCTTGAGTTTTAATATTAAGTATTCAGATAAGTAGGTAGAATGATATTGATTTTCTGTTCTGTAGGGTGCTGTGATAACTGTTATGTATTATTACACCCTGTTTATTTGGGTTCAGAGATCCAGTGAATGGATGAACGCTCTATGAAGTGAAGCACATTCAGGCCTTTCTTGGAATGACTCAGGACATTGGTATTGTTTTTATAGATCTATAGAGTGACTTTCTAAAATACAAGCCAACAAGGAGGCCATCAACATACACATGTACAGAAAACATTTGAAATGTACCAAATTAAGATACAGGAAATGTGGTACAATCACACAATGGAGTACTACTCAGCTATTAAATACAATGAATTAATGAAATTCTTAGGCAAATGAGTGGAACTAGAAAATATCATCCTGAATGAGGTAACACAATCACAAAGAACACACATGGTATGTATTCACTGATAAGTAGATATTAGCCCCAAAGCTCACAATACCCAAGATACAACTCACAGACCATGTGAAGCTCATGAAGAAGGAAGGCCAAAGTGTGGGTGTTTTGGTCCTTCTTAGAAGGAGTAACAAAATAGTCACGGGTGACAGAGTGTGGTACAGAGACTGAAGGAGGGGCTGTCTGGAGACTGCCCCAGATGGGGATCCAGTACATGTGTAGTCACCAAAAGCAGACATTGTTGTGGATGCCAAGAAAGTGCATGCTGACAGGAGCCTGACTGGTCTCCTGAGAGGCTCTGCCAGAGCCTGACATATACAGAGGGGGATGCTCAAAGCTAATCATTGAACTGATCATGGGGTCCCCAGTGGGGGAGTTAGAGAGAAGACTGAAGGAGTTGAAGATGCTTGCTGGATCCATGGTGAGAGCTACAATACTAACCAACCAGAGCTCCCAGGGTCTAAACAGCCAGCCTGGGAACACACCTCAAGGGACCCATGGCTGTTGGGTATCCTCCCCGAGAGTGGAAAGTGGGAGAGGAGGTTTTTGGTTTCTAGAAGGCTGGGTGCCCCAGTGTAAGAGAATTTGAGGGCTGGGAAGCAGGAGTGGGTCAACTGGAATAACATCTGAAATGTAGATAAAGTACCCAATAATAAAAAAGAAGAAAAACAATCAAACAAACAAACAATGGAACTGGCTATAGCAGTCAAACATTTGAGACTCTTTAGCAGCAATTTAACATTACCCATATTATGGTGATTCCTTATAATTTTCAAGGATGTGGAAGGAGCCCATGGAACTTTAAAACAATATATTCATAAAATAAAAATGGGAGGTATATCCTCACACACCACAAATTTATTTAAATCATTTTCTCATTATTTTAAATTTTTGTAAAAATTTGGATGCCAAGGAACTTTCTGTTGAGTGTCTATGGCACCCTACAACTAGGCATACTTATGCCTAGGCAAAAGGGAAGGATCCACTTACTGGCATAAGGCATGATCAGGTATTTAATATGGGGAAGAGAACATGTTTGTGTTTTTTCTGCAGGTTACTGGAGGAACATGGTGGCCTCCAGAGCGATGGGTGAGACATGATGCCAGGACAAAGAATGATGCTGACCTACGAGCTTGCTGAGTGCCCTGACAATGGTGGCTGGGAAGCTGTATTGGACGTATTTTCCTCACCCACCTTTGCTTACCTGTACTCCAGATGGGACAAGCTGCATTGTCTCAAGTTTTTAGATCTTGTGGAACAGAGAATCAAAAAGAAAAGAAATAATTACTTCTGTATTTTTCCTAAATGTGACCAGTTATTCAGACTCGATCATGGACTAGTCTAGAAATCAATTCAATATTGGGAATAGCAGTCTTCATTTAGAAGGCTGGTTCTGGACATTCTCAGAGACATATTTGGAAGCTAGCTGCAGTTCTCTATGATGTTACATTAGCAAAAGATAAAGTTGGGACAGGATCTGGATTTCAAACAAGTGTTAGTACATGTGTTAAGGCTCTTTTAATTGTCAAGTTAAAATTACTTTTGTTTCTTCTACAGTATTTAATGTAAATTGCATTGATTGTACACTTTCTAATTGTGTTAGTGTGTTGAAAGCTGGCATGTCTGTTGCAGATGTTTATCAAGCAGCTTTTGTCTTACTGCCCTGAGTATTACAGAACCTTGGTATTCTGAAAAAATCATGAAAATACTGGAAGAAGTGAGTTAGGCTTTAAGCAGAAGTAAGAGGGTAGTGGGCTTGATTATTGCTGGTATAACAGTGTTACTTACATTAATTGCTAGCACCACTGCTTCTGCAATTGCTTTGACACAAGAAGTTAAGACAGCTACTTTTGTTAATCATTTAGCAAAAAATATTACTAATGTGTTGAGTATACAAGAGGATTTAGATAGGCATTTGAAAAAATGGATTGATGCTCTTTATCCTATTCAAATTATTGGAAGGAGGTACAGAGTTTAAGAGTAAGACTCCATCTCGAGTGTCATGCAAAATACCAGTGGAGTTGTGTTACTTCTAAAATTTACAACGTTAGTCATTATAATTAGGAAAAAGTTTAAAGACACCTGCAGTGTATTTGGCATAGTTCTAACACCTCTTGGGATGTTTTAACAATACATAGGGAGTTTATGAATTTCAAGAATGCTGCTCTGCTGAGCACTGATGCAGTAGATACTGCAGATAAAATTACTCATGGCCTGAGGTCAGAATTTCTATTTTGGTCAAGCTTCAAGAATGACATATATAGGTTAGTCGTGCTAGGCCTTTTCGACCTGGGAATACTTTTATTTCTGCCCATTGTGTTAAAGTTTGTTTTTAACAACATCAACATGTTGGCAGCCAAAGTACATGGCTTGAACCTGAAAATGGACCCCCAGACAGAGTTATTAAATTAACAGGCTGGCAAATCAAGGACGGACAAGATTCTACACAGAACCTTACCAACCTAAGACATAAGTACATTGCTTTTGGTAATGCACATTCCACGATGGGTAAGGGAGGCATTCTTGTCAGAACAACCTAAGGCAGATGCAGTCTTGCTTATGAAATAAAAGTGGGGGAGAGGCAGAGAGCTTTTGGGGATGCTTGGCAAGAATCTGACATTGGCTAAGAACAAGGAAATGGGCTGCTTGTCAGGAATCTGACATTGGCCAATGACAAGAAAGTGGGCTTCAGGCAGGAATCTGACATTAGGCTAGAACAAAGAAGTAATTTCAGGCAAGAATCTAAGTATTAGGCTAGAACAAAGAACTAATTGCAGGCAGGAATCTAAATCTTAGGCTAGAACATAGAAGATGATGTCAGAGATGAAAATGACTTTGGGCTAGGATAGGAAATTAGGCTCAGATATTCTGGTCATCCTGAGAAGCCCTTAGAAATAGTGATCACAGAAATGATCACTGGACTTTGTTTATTGCCTTGCTTGTTCTTTGACTATTTGTGTTTATTTTCTTGCTTGTTCCTTGACTATTTGCATCTATAGTATTGCTAATTCTTCAACCTAGAAATGACCTTAATATTTTCATGTAATTAAAATGGTATGAAAGCAAAAAGGAGGTGGGTGGATGTAATAGGGGCTTTCTGGGGACAGGAATAGGGAAAGAGGATGACATCTGAAATGTAAATAAATACAATAATATATCTAATAAAAATGATAAGTCTAAACTGGTAAACCTTTATGCAAAAGAGACACCTGATTCCTTGTGATTCTGTATCCATGAGTGATTTTTTCATTGTCATACATGGGCCTGGAGAAATGATGGCTCAGTAATTAAGAGTCGTGGCTGCTCTTCCAGACAACCTGAGTTCAGTTCTAGATACCATGTGGCAGCTCACAGCAATCTATACAGCATTCTGATCCTTTTTTAGTCATGCAAGCATACATGGAAATAGAACACAAATATAAATAAAATGCCTGCAGAAATAAATGCTGTATAAGCCCTAGAACCCAGAGCACACTAGGCTATTGCTCACCAGCTGAGCTCAATGGACACACCTGAAACTCCAAATACTCTTTTCATAGAACCACACCCCTGCTACTGAGTAGCATCACCATTTTAATTAATTGGACCATTTTTAAAAATGTCTCTGTTAAATTAAGTCCTTTATATATTTAAAGACTTCTTCAGCTAGGTGTATATCTGCATGTATATTATGTGGATTTGTCCAAGTGACAGGCGGGATCCACACAGCCAAGAAAAACAGGTCCTCTCACCTAAAGCCTGAGTTCCATTTGAGACCTAAGTGAAGTGAGCTGTGAAACCAAACTTTGGTCCTCAGCAAAAGTAGCTTGTGCTCTTAACCTGTGAGCAATCTCTTTCAAAGGATCGGTTGTTAGTTTTTAAGAATAAGAAAGCATGCTTATTGTGGACAAACCTTTCGTAAGTTCACTGGTCTCAAGAAACAAGACCAGGGAACTGAACATGCAGACAAAGACAGGTTGTGGTGGAAGACAGAAAGAAGGAGCCTGAGAGAGGTTTTTTTTTTTTGTCTTTTATTTATTTGTTTGCTTTGTCTCCCTATATGTCCCATCTTAGCTGATAACTTTATCCACCTTCTAAAGATTGTGAATTGTGACATTTCTGTTATCAGTGTGTTCATTGTGACCTCTCTCCAGAGGCATTTGTTGCAGAATCCATAAATTTAGATACGTTATTAAATTCAGACAATAAAATATTATTTAAACAAAAACTCATGCTCTATGTGTTCAATAAATACAGTGTAACAATAAATTATTTTATTGATAGTTTTCTTTAGAGAAATGGGGTATAATGACTAGGTAGAGGGAGATTTTTCTTTCTTTTTTTCTTTTACAACTGAAGATTTAGAATACAATTCCTTTGTAAAGTAAATGCTTTATATTGCAGAGGGTCCTTCATATTATTGGAAACCTTTATGTACACTATGGATACTTCCTATAGTCTGGGACGCCATAAGATTCTAGAGACATGTGGCAAAAAGGATGGATATACAGGTTCCTGGTAGTAATCTCATTAAAGCATGACAAAAAGATCAAGAGTTCAAAGCCAGTCTGGAATACATGTTTACTTTGTCCTATGTTATCTTCTTCCCTTTAGGCATCTCTGATGGGTCCAAGGTGCCTTGTGGTCTAAATGTACTGGATATTAATTGTCTGTGATCCTTTTAATCTTCCTTCATAGGAAATGTGTCTATGTTGCTCACATTAGTTTAAATGTTTTCTGCACATAATCGATCAGCCACACAAGAGGCTTATACATGTATTCCAGGCAAAGGACAAAAGGTAAAGAAGTGTAAAGAAAACTTTCATTTTATTCATGCCAATTTCACCTGCTTCTCTCATGAAACACCAGTGTTTTTCCATTACTAGACCCACTGAACCTTCTGACCCTGAATGTGGTAGCAAGGTTGGTAACATTCAAAGACCTCAGGGAGAGAGCATCCATGTTTATAAGTACACAACACAGCATCTAGCTAGTATACTCGGTTGGGCAGCAGCCAGGTATAACTGCTAAACTGTCTTTCTGTCTCCACAGGCCCCTGTTCCCACAGTTCATCTGACTATTCCCCATGTCAAGCTCAGCCTCCAAGATCCAAGTCTCTGTACATCATTTTGTTGCCAACCATCTGAGCAATTTCAGAAGCCATAGGCTCTGAGGACCCCAGACGAGAGATGGGTCCCAAGCCTGTTGTTTATTCAAATCCAGAAGTCATATTTCTCAATTTACTGCCGGCAACAATGAAGTCTAGACACCTAGTGATAGACACAGTGCTCACCTCACCACATGTATGGCAGATATATGTAGCAAAGGAGAAAATACTGGGCAGCCTTATTGCCCTGTGTGTAACGAGCTCCGTACAAAGTAGGGCAAATCGTTCTCTGGAGATATGAGCCAACTCCTCACAGCACTCCCGAGGGGCAGGATATTGTTCCTCATTCACCTTGTGTTTCATCTCCAGTTTTCTGTGTGCTGGAAAAGGTCCTTCAGGATGGGCATGGAGGAGTCATTGTTGTAGAAGCTGATCTTAGTGAGCTGAGAGCATTTTCTGAGTGCATTGATCTGGAGTCCTTCATCCTACATCCCTGCAAATACAGAGTCTCAAGTATGTCTGTCAGTTTTTGTAGGAGAACTCTTAGAGGCATAAGATCTATAGGATACAAGATCACTCCTCTCAAATACAGATGTTTTAGCTTAAATAGGCTCTGACAGCAGGAGAAGGAGTCAGATTTTCTGTGAAATTTGGCAGTGAGTGATGGAGAGCTTCTCCAAGAGCATCATCAGGGACCTAGGGACAGTCAAGGGGGTTAGTTCTGGAAAATGGTGTTGTAAAGGTTTGGCTGGGATGTACAGAGAGGTAGAAGGAACCAGGTGCCCCAAGGTCAGTTTGACTAAATGATGAAGTACACCATCTCTGATGCTTCCTGTGGGAAACTGCTCAGTCATGCCGACACCAGAGTTCATCTAGTGGCCTCACTCTTAAGCTGAAAACCAGTTCAGCCCTTAAGTCCAGAAAGCACACAGAAGAACTTCCATCCCAAGAAAGTTCTGACAGGATCTCAATATTTGCTGTGGGCTTACAGAATCGGCATGCTATCATTCCCTCGCAATCATGCTTGCTCTCATTTACAGTCCAAGCTGTACCCCTGTCCCATGCACTCAGCACTACTTGGGACAAAACATTTCACCCGTGGGAATTTGTGGAAAGATAGAAGGCTGTTCTCACAGATCTGATCATATATCTGATCTCATGCTCATTCTAGGCTAGTGAGATCCCTGACTCCTCACTACACACTCTCCTTCCTGTTCCCTTTCCATTTGATTGGGTGGGCAGGATTCTAGGAAGAATTACAACCCACCTTGAATAGAGCTGATCTACTTTTTACCCAAAATCACTTCTTTACTTCATGAATGCTCATTTGAGACATTGATTTAACTTGTAAATTTTCCCTTGTATAACTCAGAAAGCTATGGAAACCATAGCTTCCAGAGTATTATAAGTCTGTAAATGTTTATTCCTAGTGACTGGCTGGCATCATTCCACCCACCCACCCCCCAATCCTTAAGAGAAAAGAGACAGATTTGCTTTGGTAGCTGACCTAGTTCTCCATTCTTGCCTACCCTAGGATCTGATTCTTCCTGTCTCTGAGAAAATGGACAGAATTCATGAAGACATGCTGGAGACCACTGGGAGAACTGAAAAATAAACTTGATGAAACACTTGGCTTCTGTGAGTCTTGTTCTATTGGTAAAATGGAAGGTGTTCTTGTGGAGGGGATCCAGGAAGTCTTTGGGAACATTTTTTTTTCTTCTAGAAGTATGGAGCAAAATGTGCCAGCTGTAACATAGTCCACTTGGTATTCAGTTCTAATTCTGTGATGTGCTCTGGATCAAAAAACATACAAGATCTCTCTGGTAACTTGCACTGGCAGAGCCCAGATCTTCATCTTTGTACAGCAGAAATGCAGGAAGCCATTATTCTGCTGGGCCCACTTCAAGAAGCATGCTTGTGCTTGATTGAGGTGGGACCTGCTGCACAGGTAAACTCCTACCTTCAGATGCTACCTCAGTGCATATCTGAGAATGACCTTCAAAAGTGCTTCTTGTCCAATGTCTCTGCTGATCAGCTGCAAAATATAGTTTCAAGATGAGATGCAGAAATATTCCTCCCACCACAGCAACCATTCAAGGTTAGAGTCATTTCTTTGGAAATGGTGGAAACAAAAAGCACCTGTCCTTACTGGGCTTCTCTATTCTAAACTCCCTCACTGACAGTGTAAGGAACCTCTTACAAGTACACCCAAGGGCTCCACACTCCACAGTGTTCCACCCAAACCTAAGCAATATCCACTCAGTCCCATCCACACTGGAAAGGGTTCCCAGCAGCCTGAAAGCTGAACACCAATTTTGTGTCTCAACCTTACATAGATCATGTGACAGGTTGTTAAACAACTGATAGGACCTGAGCAGACTGGAAACTAAGTGTTTCCAGTTCGTGATATGAAATTCCCAAATAACCCATGAAAATATGATGGAAAGAGTAGTATTTATTCCATCATTGACAGCCTCTACAAACAAAAAAATAAAAACAAATAAAAATTCCTGTTCCAACTTGCCTCTAATCTCCCCCTTTCAAGTTTTATGGACCATGGCAGGGAAGGGACTTATAGGTTCTGAGCACTGGTGACAGGTCTCTGAATCCCAGCAGACACAGGCTGTGACAGTAGTGTCCAGGTCTTTGAGTGTGTCCTCTGGCTCCCCTGAAGCTTTTATATACCTTTCTCTTCACCAGTTCCCATTGTAGTCATGCCTTCCAACCAGGAACTGCCATCTGATTGAATATCTGAGTTCCAGACAGTTAATCCTACCTAGGATTTTTTACTATCCCTAGATTGAATCAAAGCTTTCTCCATCAGTGGAAACAAAACAAAAGCAGACAAGGATAAGAATCATGACTCCATGTAGTGATTTACTCCCCAACCTTGAATTTTATTGTTTGCTTGCTTGGTTGGTGATTGATTGATTGACTGATTGATTCTTCTTTTTCTCTTGAAACTCTTGATATTCTGAGACATCATTGTTGTTCCATAGCTAGGGGCAATTTAGAATTTCGCCTTACAGGGATCCTCCTGCCTTGGCCTTCCTTCTGGGAGGATTACTAGATGAGCCAAGTCACCTGCCTGAGTTTTCTTCATTTGTGAACAGCATTTTTTTTTCAGAAGGTAAGTCACCTGGAGTTCTTAACCTGTTCATGAAAACACATGGACAAAATCATAAAATGCCATTGTAAGAGGACATGACAAACACCTTACATAATTATTTGTCTGTTCTGGAATGAAGAGCTGAGCTTCATGCTTTGTCAATCTTCTACTACGGCAGCACTCAGAAGGCTGAGGCAGGAGGATTTCTCTGGTGTAATTCAGGTAGTAAAGGCCATGCTTGGCATCCACAAACCATAGGTTATGTATTACTGCATGATCTAGACAGAGGGGGCACACCTGTCTTCCCAGAACATGTGAGTCTGAGTAGAGCATCAGAAATCCAATGTTATCTTTGGCTATAATAGAAAGTGTGAGACAAGCCTGGGCTGTACTAAAAGGTTCTCAAAACAATTTAAAAAGTGTTTCTAAGAAAGTTGGAGAGGCAGAAAGGAAGATCCTTCAGAAAGAAAAGATCACTGGGCATGGTGAGATGCTTAGTGGTTACTGGGCATATTGAAAAGCTCTAGGATTAGTTGAGAACCATGATATTTTCAGAAACCCTAAATTCAATGCCCCAGCACAGGTCTCACTCCTGATTTTATCTTGAGTAAGCATCCTGGGCTGATCCTACCTAACATATTCTCTGATTTCTGGCAGCCAACAGCAACATCTCCCTCAGGTCCTCGATTTTCTGTTTTTCTTTGGGTCCATACTCCCTGTATGCCAGGAAGTTTTCTACAAACTGAGTACATACCCAGGTTCCTGAGGAAATTATTAATGGAATCAAGTCATGCTCCTGCCTGCACCTTTTGAGTACATAATTTTGTCTATTACAACAACAGATTAAACCCTGATCTGAGGCAAATCAGACTGACTTTGGTCACATGAATGAAATTCACCCAAGTATAGTGATTCACAACAGTAATCCTAGCAGAAAGAAGGATGCTGCGACAGGAGGATTGCTAACATTTAGAGTTCTAAAACAATCCTGGCTTCACAGCAAGACCCAGTCCTGTACCAAATGCAAAATTATGTAATAATTAAGCACATGAAGGGAAAAATCCACAAATTCAGTGATGTAGGGTTAATTAGCAAGTGAAATGTTTGAGAGTTGGAGTGGAGGTATTCTCACAGCGAATTCTGATTCAATCAACAGGTAAAATTAAAAGGGTAGGGTTTAAGGATTTAATCCAATCCTAGTTTGGAGTTGGAGGTGTGGCTTCAATAGGGAGGGATAGGCCAAGGTACATGAAGGCTTCAGAGGAAACAGAGAACATATTCAGAGACCTGGACCCTGGATAGCTGCCTGGCTTGGCTGAGACTCGGAGACCTATCTGCAGTGCTCAGAACTGGTAAGTAATTTTTTTCCCTTGGGTCATGCAGTTAAAGTAGAGACATGTACACTCCAAGATATGACAGGAAATTTTAGTGTCCATCTCTTTAGATGAACACATTGAAGACCTTGGATTTAATTACAAGTGTAGTTTTAGCTTCATCTCAAACATTGTTCTATGATAGCTAGTTGATTTCACTGTTTTGGTTTTTTTTTTTTTTTTTTTTTAACAAGGTCTTTACAAGTAGTTGAAATTCTCCTAGAACTGGCCATGTGGCTCTGGGTAAGGTGGAAATCAGATCATTTTGACGAACATGTTCCCTCATGTTTCCCTTCACTGAAATGATGATTTTTATTTGTTTTTGTGAGATACTGGCTCACACTGTAGACCATGGGTTTTTTTCCCCTTTAACTCACAATAGCTGGAATTACTTGTGAGTTACTCAAATGTCTTACCTTAGGTCTTGCTTTGCATTTTTTCACATAGCTTTGTTTTTTGGATATGATCTACTTGTAGGACCTAGGAAAACCTAAAAATTGTAGGAACCAACTCTCATCATCCTGATTACTGGAATTTCAATATTGATCCATGACACAAGGCTTTTTGTTTGTTTGCCTGTCTGCTTTTTTTTTTTTTTTGGTTTGTTTTTTCTTTTCTTACTTTTCTTTTTTATTAATAAATTTAATATTTATTCTTTTTATTACAGTGTAGTCATTATCCCTTTCTAAGTGTGCCCTTTCACTGTTTCTCATCCTATTCCTCCTTCCCAATTTTTTCCCTCTTTTTTTTCATTGATTATTTTTTATTTACATTTCAAATGTTCCCTTTTCTGGTCTTCTCTCCACAAGTCTTCCTCTTATACTCCCCACCTCTTTAACTCAATGAGGGTACTCCCTCCACCCACTCACCCCTGCCTCACCCCTCTGGCGTCCCCCTTCACTAGAGCAACAAGCCTGCACAGGACAAATGGCCTCTCCTCCCATTGATGCCAGATAAGGCAATCCTTTGCTACATTTGTATCAGGAGCCATGGATACACTCATGTATACTCTTTGGTTGGTGACTTCGTTTCTGGGAGCTCTGAGAGGTGGGGTTAGTTGATAATTGTTTTACTTCCTATGGGGTTTCCATCCCTATCCAGCTCCTTCAGTCCCACCCTATCTCTTTCATTGGGGTCCTCAAGCTCAACCCAATAGTTGGCTTTGAGTGTCTGCAATTGCCTTAGACAGGTGCTAGCACAGCCTCTCAGAGGACAGCCATATCTTGGCATCATCAATATTGTCTGGATTTGGTGTCTGTTGATTAAATAGATCCCAAGAGAGGCAGTCTCTGGATAGCACTTCCTTCAGTCTCTGCTCCATTTTTTGTCCCTGCATTTCCTTAAGACAGAAACAATTCTGTGTTAAAAACTTTGAAAGGTGGGTCTGAAGCAATGGCTCACTGGTTAAGAGCACTGACTCACTGATCTTCTAGAGGTTCTGATTTCAATTTCCAGCAACCAAATGGTGGCTCACAACCATCTGTAGTGGAATCTGATGCCCTTTTCTGGTGTGTCTGAAGACAGCTACAGTGTACTCATATACATAAACTAAATAAATACATAAATCTTTTTTTTTTCTTTTTTTTTTAATTTCTTTTTTTTTTTTTGAACATGAAATGCTTTTTTATAGCGTGTTTTACAAGGGGAGGGGGTAAGAGGGTCCAGGTGGTGGAAAAGTACAAAATCTTCTTGGCCTGTGCCTTGAAACATGTCATGGTCTATATGGTACACTGCCTTGAATTGTGATCTACCTGCAGTTCTTCAGAAGATATGGTACACTGCTTGAGTTATGGTCTCCCTGCTATTCTTAAGAAGACATGGTACTCTGCTTTGAGTCTATCTGCAGTTGCTAAGCAGGATCTTGCAGCTGCCAAGCTTCAGAGGA
Source organism: Grammomys surdaster (assembly GCF_004785775.1). Classification (NCBI taxonomy): domain Eukaryota; kingdom Metazoa; phylum Chordata; class Mammalia; order Rodentia; family Muridae; genus Grammomys; species Grammomys surdaster. The sequence goes on from NW_021619940.1 coordinate 656,694, forward strand.
CATTGTGCAGGTGGGGAAAGGTAGGGGGTAAGGGTAAGGGCGAGGGTCCTGGCTTCTGGCATCTCCCCCTTCTCTGTTTAGTTAGAGAAGGCTTCTTATGTTCAATCCCAACTATGTGAGTTTTGAATTTGGATGTCTAATTATGGGGGGTCTTAGACAAGTTCACAACCCCAAAACACTGATGTGAGACAAGTCACATCGATGGTCGAAGGCTTTAGGCTGTCGACGATGGGCAACGTCAAGGGACTCTGATGTGGGTGAAAGGAGGGTGAGAGCCCTGTCTTAGGCCATGTAGGCTGCACCCACTCCCAGCACCACGCACTCCTTTTCGGCTGCATTGGGTGGGCCCCTGGGAAGTGGACCTACAATAATCCCGTCATTGGGCTAACTCACAGCCATCCTAGTCTCTTGTAAATGTTCAAGTTACCAATCATTTGTCAGTTTGGGGTGTAATATTGTCATAAAGGAAGGCTCCCCAATGTTAGCGGCCATATCAAGGGTGGCCTTGGTTTAGGAAAAAGCCAATTTTTGTTGTGGTGATCAAGAGGCCAAGCTCTCTAGCGAGAGAAATGAGGGCAAAGCCAGGCATACCAGGAACCCTTCTGGAGGGCGTGGAAGTCTAGGGGTCGACCGTAGGGGGAGGCAGGGGAGCTGACAGTTGAGTCAGTCTCCTGCGGAGTCACTTCTGGATCCTCTGCAATTTTCAGCTGATGGTAATGAACTTCAACTGCCTTCTTGATGGCAGCATCAACCTGGTTCCGTGGACGACAGGTCACGGGCGATGATCTCTGTCTTGCTCAATCTTGATGTCCTGCGCACATCCTCTCAATGAGGGTCCGTCCGGATGGGTCCGTGCCTCGAGCCTCACGTCTGGGTGCCACTTGGCCCGACCGGCGGGTCCTGGTTATTCGTGGGGGCGAGGAGGACTGGAACCTGCTATTCTTCAGAAGATATGGTACACTGCTTGAGTTATGGTCTCCCTGCTATTCTTCAGATGATATGGTACACTGCTTTGAGTCTATCTGCAGTTGCCAAGCAGGATCTTGCAGTTGCCCAGCTTCAGGGGACCTTGTGCAGGTGGGAAAAGGTAGGGGGTGAGGGTAAGGGCGAGGCTCCTGGCTTCTGGTCCATCTGGGTTAGAACTTCTTAATAGCAGGCATCACGGGTGATTCAATTTTACCTGGAAAGAAAAAAGAAGAAGGGGATTCTCAGGGAGATTTCTCTTCCCTGGATGTAAATTGTTAATCATCGTATTTATGATTGGGCCTGGCTTTGTGAGGGTATCTATTTTTTCCATTAATATTTGTGGTAGCCGGTTAGCTGTGCCTTCTGTGGTATTGGGCAGGCATATCAGTCCTCGGCTCCATAAGGGAACTGGGACTGGGGCATTCCCTTTATGGGTATGAGGGTCCTTCCCCATATCTGTGGCAAAGTTTTGTTGGTCTTGGTGGTGCCCGAGGTCACCAACATGGTCAGCAAGAGATTTGCCATGAGCTTTCAGCTTTAGAGAGAGAAAAGTGAACAAGGCATGATGGAGAGTATTTCAGGGGGACTCCTTCTGAGGGGGTACCGTTCCCCCTCTTTTGTTTTTAAAGCCAATTTTTCAGAGTTCTTGTAAAATCAGGGCAGAAGCGCCAACAGTTGCTCCTTCCACACTCAGAGAGTCATGAAGGCCTTATTTAAGGATATATAAATCTATATTAATAATCTTTTGTCAAAGGACTTTTATAGCTCCACTGACAATTAATCAGACTATATGATATATCGATTAGAAATAGCTTTTTCTACTTTTTGTGAGATTACCTCTCTTTTGTCAATTAACTGTTGAGGAAGTTAGGGTTTACCTCTCTCTTGAGAATATTGAACAGAGATTTAAATTCTTTTGTGGAGAGCTTAAAATAGTATCTTAGCCAATTTGCATCTCCTAGAAACTTTTGAAATTAATTTAAAATAAATAGACTCCCTTTTTTTTAAATCCTTTATCTGTGTGGGGTTTTTATTGGGTATTATACGTATTTACCTTTCAATGTTGTCTCCTTTCTCATTCTCCCCCCAAATCCCTTATCCCCTACCCCTTCCTCCTAATTTTTGTGATGGTGTGCTCCAAACATCCTCCCAGTCCCATCTCCCTGCTCTCGAATTCCAACACAGTAGGGGATCCAAACTTTTGGGGACCTTGGCCCTCCACTTTCACTGGAGTCTAACAAGGTCACCCTCAATTCCCTATACAGGTGCTTGAGTCCCTCCCTTTGTGCTCTCTGGCTGGCGGTTTAGACTTTGGGAGTTCTGGTTGAAACTTTTGATGCTCCTTCTAAAAAGGACCAACGCATGCATACTTTGGTCTTCCTTCTTCTATGTGAGTTTTATGTGGTCTATATGAAGATTCTTAGAAATTGTGAGCTTTTGGGCTAATATCCACTTATCAGTGAGTGCATACCATGTATGTTCCTTTGAGATTGGGTCATCTCACTCAAGATGATATTTTCCAGCTCCATCCATTTGCCTAGGAATTTTGTGAACTGATTGTTTTTAATAGCTGAGTAGTACTCCATTGTATAAATGTACCACATTTTCTGCATCCATTCTTCTGTTGAAGGGCATCTGGGTTCTTTCCGACTTCTGGCTATTATAAATAAGGCTGCTATGAACATGGTGGAGCATGTGTCCCTGTTGTATGTTGAAACTTCTTTTGGGTATATGCCCAGGAGTGGTATAGCTGGGTCCCTAGGTAACGCTATGTTCAATTTTCTGAGATACCGCCACATAAATCTTTTTTTAAAAAATTGAAATGGTATATTCCGGAGAGTTGGGTCTTCATGTAGATCTACTTCCAGCTTTCTGAAGAAACTCCAGATTGATTTCCAGAGTTGTTGTACCAGTTTGCAATCCCACCACCAATGGAGGAATGTTCTTTCTTCACGTCCTTGCCAACATTTGCTGGCACCCGCATATTTGTTCTTAGCCATTCTGCTTGGTGTAAGGTCGAATTGCAGCGTCATTTTGATTTTTTTTTTCTGATCACTAAGAACTTTGAACATTTCTTTAGGTGCTTCTCAGCCATTGAAGATTCCTCGGTTGTGAATTCTGTTTAGTTCTATATCTCATTTTTTCATTGGGTTGTTTGGTGTTTTGGTGGTTAACTTCTTGAGTTCTTTATATATTTGGGTTATTAGCCCTCTATTGGATGTGGAGTTAGTCAAGATTCTTTCCCAATCTTTAGATTGTCTATTTTTCTTATTGCATATGTCCTTTGCTTTGCAAAAGATTTCCAGTTTCATGAGGTCCCATTCATCAATTATTGATCTTAGAGTGTGAACCATTAGAGTTCTGTTTAGGAAATTTCCTCCCTGTGCCAATGAGTTCAATGCTCTTTCCCACTTTCTATTCTATTAGATTCAGTGTATCTGGTTTTATGTTGAGGTCCTTGATCCACTTGGCCTCGAGCTTTTTGCAAAGTGGCAAATATAGTTCTTTTTTTCATTTTTCTAAGTCCAGACAGCCACTTAATTAGACCAGCACCATTTATTGAAGTTGCTTTCTTTTTCCTATTGTATATTTTTGGCTGCTTTGTCAAAGATCAAGTGTGGATAAGTGTGCGGTTTTATTTATGGGTCTTCAGATCTATTCCATTGATCAACGTGTCTGTTTCTGTACCAACACGATGCAGTTTTTTTTTTTAATCACTATTGCTGTGTAGTATAGTTTAAGGTCTGGAATGGTGATTCCCTCAGCAGTTCTTTTATTGTTAAGAACTCTTCTTCTTCTTCTTCTTCTTCTTCTTCTTCTTCTTCTTCTTCTTCTTCTTCTTCTCCTTCTCCTTCTCCTTCTCCTTCTCCTTCTCCTTCTCCTTCTCCTTCTCCTTCTCCTTCTCCTTCTCCTTCTCCTTCTCCTTCTCCTTCTCCTTCTTCTTTGCTTTTTCAGATGAATTTGAGAATTGTTCTTTCCATGTCCAGTAAACATGAGCATTATCCCCACACATGTCTTCTTTCTTGGTAATGTCCCCTCCTACTTCTTCACATGGAACTATAGAGTACTTAAAGTCACTGTAGATTGATTTGCATTTTCAAGGAATTTATACAAATGGAATCATAGGATATGAAATCATTTTTGCCCAGCTTCTTTCACATACTATAATTATGTTGAGATTTGCCCCTGCTGATGTGTCAGTAGTTCATTTTATAATACTGACTAGAATGCCTTTTTACAAATACCCCAATATTCATTTATCCTCAAATCTACTGATAAACATTTTGATCATTTCCAGGTTAGAGGTATTACAATGGTGCTGATGAGAACATTGATTCATAACTACATTGATGAATATACTAGTTATTTGTTTTGGAGATTTCTGATGTTAAAGTTTTATTTGGTTTTTAGTTTGTGATTTCAACACAGCATCTTGTATGCAATAGACTGGACCTCCACTCACTGTGTAATTAGATACAACCTGGATCTTCTAGCTTGTACCTTTTGACTATTGGCATAAGAAATGTACCACATCCCTCCTTCTTTTCCTTTTTAAGTTTGACAGGGTGTGTTGTAGCTTTCAACAAACTCTTCATAGATGAGGAGAGTAGATTATCCACTAATAAAGAAGTTGAAGTTTTATAAACTTTGTATTGAAAGTCAACTCTTTTCTGACTCCTTCCCCAGGAGCCTTCTGACTAGAGAGACCTTAGAGGATACGTGTTCAGAGTCCACCCACACTCCAGAAGGCAGACTCAGCTGAGAGATGATGTTTTGGCCATATCTTCTCTGGAGGACCTGCCCCCTGGACTCTTCCCAGCACTGTTCAAAGATGCCTTCACTGGCAGACGCACCAAGCTCATGAAGGCAATGGTGGCATCCTGGCCTTTCCCCTGTCTCCCCATGGGGGCATTGATAAAGATGCCTGACCTAGAAACATTGCAATCTGTTCTAGATGATTGTGCAGACTTTATGATGGAATGGATATTCTGCTTGAGAATGAGGCCAGGAGATGAACTATAGGATTGACTTGACTCAGCAGGATCCTACAGGAAACCTTAGATTATGTTCTTGATTATTTGGACAAATTTTCCTCGAGTCACCTACCTCCTACTTTTGTGTAAACCCCACCCCATGCTCTCTGTTACCATTTGCCAGAACTAACCCTCTGGTCTCCTTTATCCCTAGGTGCCCGAGGAAGCCTTGAGAGACCCTTTGTATCACTCACTACCAAATCTTAAAGTCAGACTTGGACTCTTTTTCCTGTTTTCAGAGGCTCTTTCTGCTCAAACATCTGGACATGTGAGGCACAGTCTTGTTGAGTTTAAATATTATGCCTCTCCAAGTTCTCCTAGAAAATCTGGCAGACACCTTGTAGTCCCTGGACTCAAAATTTGTAGGATGAATGACTCTAAACTCACTGTCCTTATACCTGCCCTCAGCCACTGCTCCCAGCTCACAAAGATCAGATTCTATGACAACAATTCCTCCATGCCCATGCTGAAGGATGTCTTGAGGCACACAGCCAACTTGAGCAGATTGAACGTGGGACAGTACCCTGACCCTCTGGAGTGCTATGATAACTTGGGTATCCTCTCCACAGAACTATTTGTCCAACTTATGTGGGGCTCATAAATACACTCATGACATATGACAACCCAAGAGCATCTCCTTTGCAACAGAAATCTGTGTTAGATGTGGTGGGCCCTGTGTCTATGCCCTAGGGCCCAGGCTTTGCCCTTGCTGGCAGTAAATAATATTGGGTTTCAGGAAAATTCACAATACCACAAAAACAACAATCATAGTCATATACCCATTTTTTAAACTTCGCTCAACTGATCTCTTAGAGTTGCAGTCGAGACTCTGGAGCTAAGGGTGAATTGTGAACATTTCACAGGACCACCTATTCCAGGAAAAAACAGAAAAGTACTGCTCGATATTGAACTCTGACTGAAGATATTTTGGCTAGCTTCACAAAATAGTTCTAATTGACCATTAGTCTAATTGCTTGCAAGTCTAGCTTATGGTTGTGGAACTCCATAACATTAACAAACCTCAGAGCATACAGAACATAAAATGGTATGTAGTCAGCTTGACCTTTCTCTGAGTCAGGGTGTGAAGAGAAAAATATAGGTATCTGAGAGACAAAAAGGATGTTTTAATGTTTTTCTCCACAACTCATTTCATCCTAGATGACCTTATGTATCCCACAATGGTTCCTTTACTTTTTCTTTCTCAAAAATATGTATTAGCCAGTAGTTAAGGAAAAAAGTAGCTACAGCTCTGGTAGAGAGGAAGGCCTCATCAAATAAGGAACTATGAATTTTGCATCTGAAGAAATGGAAAGTTTTAGATATATCTCTGATCCAGGCTTCTCAGAGACTGTAACTTCAGACACTGCTCAGATGGTTGGAAACAAATATATGTACAGTGACTGGATCTTGGAAGCTGAGCTTGCCATGGGGAATAGTTTGATAGACTCTGAGAACAGGGTCCTTGTGGAGTCATCAAGACAACTTGGCAGTTTTGACTGGCTTCTGCCAGGACAGATGCTTTGTTGTGAACTTGCAAACTTTTTGTTCTTTACTGTAATATTTAGTAAATAAGTAAAACATGAATCTTTGGTTTAGATGTCACTACTTTTGTATGAGTAGAATAAAGTAACTATTTAAATTTAAGGATTCTGCAACCAATGCCCTCTGGAGAGAGTGCAAATGTAACACCAGGCCTGATAGAATTCAAAATCTTGGATAGGTGGATAAAGTTATCAGCTAAGGTGGTTCAGATATGGATGTCTAGGTAGGGCTGCATGACAAGAGAGTGATAAAAATAACCTCTATGTCTCTCATACTCCTTTTTTCTTCCTCCCTCTACACCCTGTCTCCCTGTCTGCCTATCAACTTCACAGGTCTTGTTCCTTGGAATGTATGAACCTGCTGGAAGGTTGCTCACAATAAACTTCTTTCATGCTCTTTAGACAAACAAACAAAAGATCAAGGACCCATAGATGAAGAGAGAGGACTAATGTTTTAGGACCACATGTTGCTTTAAAAGAAGACCAAAGATTGGTTTCAGAACTAATATCATCAGGTGGCTCTCAGCTGGAACTCAGGCTTCAGGTGGTAGGGTAATATTTTCAGGCATCTGTGGGTCCCAACTTTTATATGCACAATACATATGCGTATATAACTAAATTTAAAAAGTCTTGTGAAATACACTCCACTTCACAAATACTTAAAAAAATGAACTAATTAATTAAAATGGACATGTTCAGTATCAAGGTGCTTGCCTGCGTTTTGTGTGGCTCCAGTGTTACTCCCCTACACCACACAATGAAGAGCATATGTGGAGAAATGAAAGAATAGTATGAGTTTGTATAAGGACACTTTCTGTCTGTTTGTCGGTCTTTCTGTCTATAGTCTATCTGCCTATCTATCTATCTATCTATCTATCTATCTATCTATCTATCTATTATCTAGTCTATGAGATCACAGTCATGCTGATACCTAGACCACACAGCAAGTACCCAACAAATAAATGAGGTAGAAATTCAGATCATTTTTCCATATGAATATAGATACAAAATACTAAATATTGATACAACTTATACCCTAGAAAAATCAAGAAAATAATCTTTTAACAAACCAAAAAAGGGAGAGCCACATAGACATAATTCCACCTCTAACAATAAAAATAGCAGGAAGCAACAATCACTCTTCATTAATATCTTTTAATATCAATGGATTCAATTCTTCAATAAAAAGACATATACTAACAGACTGGATATGTAAACAGGACCCAAAATTTTGCTGCATACAGGAAACACACCTCAGTGACAAAGACAGATACTACCTCACAGTAAAAGGCTGGAAAACAGTTTTCAAACCAAATAGTCCCAAGAAAAAAGCTGGAGTAGCCATTCTAATATCAAATAACATTGATTTTCAACAAAATATTATCAAAAAAGATAAGAGAGGAAACTTCATACTCATCAAAGGAAAAAACTACCAAGACAAACTCTCAATTCTGAATATCTACACTCCAAATGTAAGGGTGTCAGGGGCTTCCCTGCTTATACACTGAAGGCCTAAAATCAGCAATAGGCCTGACATACATGCCTGCTAACACGAGGCCTTGGGTCTCTGTGGAAAGGCATTGAAACAGATGACTAGAAGCTATTGTAAACAAGCAGCTTTGGTGGAAAATTGCCAGGCTGAATACATAGACCTTGTAGATAGGTAGCCTTGGTGGATAGTACTAACTTAGATAAAGACAAGTGAATCATAGGCAGAGTCATAATGATCTGTCCCCTGAACCTTCACTAAGCTGACACTCTGTTCTGGAAGATATCTATCTGTACTCCCCCTGAACAATCTGTATTCTCCCTGAACACCCACATTCCTGCATCATCCCCTTCCCCACACCCTGCCTTTTTGTGTATATAACCTGTGTGTGCAAAAGTAAAAATTGTGATCTGATCAGATTATAGACATTTCCCTGTGTCAGCCTGTTCTCCACTTTCTCTTTCAGGTGATCTCCTGGACCCCTGTTTAATGCCCTGCTGGCCAGGACATAAGGGCACTCACACTCCTAAAAGGAACTTTACTAAAGCTCAAAGCACACATTGCACCTCACACAATAATAGTTGGAGACTTGAACACCCCACTCTCATCAGTGTACCGATCATGGAAACAGAAACTAAGCAGAGACACAATGAAACTAACAGAAGTTATGGAACAAATTAATTTAATAGATATCTATAGAACATTTCATCCTAAAACAAAAGACTATGCCTTCTGGCTGGGCAGTGGTGGTGCACACCTTTAATCCCAGCACTTGGGAGGCAGAGGCAGGCAGATTTCTGAGTTCAAGGCAAGTCTGGTCTACAGAGTGACTTCAAGGACATCCATGGCTACACAGAGAAACCATGTCTCTAAAAAAAAAAAAAAAGAATATGCCTCCATTCCAGCATCTCATAGTACCATCTTCAAATCTGACCATATAATTGGTAACAAAAGAGGCCTCAACAGATACAAGATGACTGAATTAATCCCATACATCCTACCAGATAACCATGGACTAAGACTGGTGTTCAATAACAACAAAAACAATAGAAAGTCCAAATACACATGGAAATTGAGCAACACTCTACTCAATTATAACTTGTCAAGGATGAAATAAAGAAAGAAATGAAAGATTTTTAGAATTCAATGAAGAGGATGGCACAACATACCCAAATTTATGGGACACAATGAAAGCAATGGTAAGAGGAAAACTCATAGTTCTAAGTGCCTACAAAAAGAAAATGGAGAGAGCATACACTAGCAGCTTGACATCACACCTGAAAGCTCTAGAATAAAAAGGACCAAATACACCCAAGAGTAGTAGATGACAAGAAGTAATCAAACTCATGACTGAAATCAACCAAGTAGAAACAAAATCAACTATACAAAGAACCAACAAAACCAGGAGCTGTTTCTTTGAGAAAATCAGTAAGATAGATAAACCCTTAGGCAGAGAAACCAGTGGGCAAAGAGAGAGTATCCAAATTAACAAAATCAAAAATGAAAAGGGAGACATAACAGAAACTGAGGAAATTCAAAAAAAATCATCAGATCCTACTACAAAAGCCTATTCTCAACAAAACTGGAAAATCTGGATGAGGTGGACAATTTTCTACACAGATATCAGGTACCAAAGTTAAATCAGTAGCAGATAAGCCACCTAAACTGTTCCATAATTAGTAAAGAAATAGAAGCAATCAAACAAAGCCCAGGACCAGATGGTTTTAGTGCAGAATTCTATAAGACCTTCAAAGAAGAACTAAAATCAATAGTTTTCCAACTATTCCACAAAATAGAAACAGAAGGAACACTACCCAATTCATTCTATGAACCCACAATTATGCTTACACATAAACCACACAAAGATCCAAGAAAAAAAAGAAGTTCAGACCAATTTCACTTATGATATCAGTGCAAAAATACTCAGTAAAATTCTTCCAAACCAAATCCAAGAAGGCATCAAACAATCATCTATCATGGTCAAGTATCTTTCATCCCAGGGATGCAGGCATAGTTCAATATATGTAAATTCATCAACGTAATCCACTATATAAGCAAACTCAAAGAAAAAACTCGATCATTTCATTAGATGCTGAGAAAGCATTTGACAAAATCCAGCACCTCTTAACACCCAGCTCCCATTGTTGGAATTTGGTTGGGTGAGACAGAATTGCTTTATGGAGTCTAGGCCAGAATCAGTTTGGGGTCCACACTTCATCAGTCTCCTGAAGCTTGTACCACCACCAGCTCTCATTGCTGTTCTGTAGATGATGGCTGTCTTAGTTCATTTGTATTTTGGTGTGTCAGCAGGGGGCGTGCATGTAAAGGTGTGATGGCTAGAATCTGAAGTGGTTTCTCTCATTACATCTGTGGGTCTCATTACATAATTCAGACTTGGCAACAAGTGACAATCCCCTCTGCACCAACTCACTGGCTCTAAAATTCTCTTAAGGTTTTTATTTAGGAATTTATTTGTTTTGTGTTTTGGGGTTTTTTGATTGTTTGTATTTACTGGGTTTGTCTGTTTAACAGCTCTGGTTATACACAACGCTGATTTTGACATCAGAGGTTCAACTGCTTCTACCCCTTTAACACTAGGTTTAAAACCTGTACCTGAGTCACCTGGTTAACTACCCCTTGTTTCTTTCTTTGCTTGTTTTGTTGTTTTGAGACAGGGTTTGTTTAAGAGCCCTAGATTTCCCACAAGACACTGTTGTCCAGTCTGGCTTGAACCTCAAAGATCCCCCTTCCTCTGCCTCCTTAGTGCTGACATTAATGTCCTGTGCCACCTTTCCCAGGTCTGATTTACTTTTAGGAAAGATCCTCACTCCATAGGCTTCACTGATGAGGAATTAGATATTTAGATATGACTATCCCTCATCTTACTGAGTCAGTCAACCTTAGACTCCTGCTTGCAGTGATTAAATGTGTGTGCCACCATTCTAAATATAGATCTATGTTTTAAGAAGATTTATTCTATGTGTAGTGGTCTTTTGCTTACAAGTAAGAATGGGCAGCCCTCATGGGCCTGGTGCCCAAGACGATCAGAAGAGGATTTTAGATTTGCTGGAACTGGAGTCACAGATCATTTCAAGCCACCATGTAGGTAATAAGAATAGAAGATTAACAGGTGTTCATTCTTGCTAAACCAACTCTCCAGCTAAAACCCACTCCAGATTTCATCGACTTGAGGAAAGCTGTTGGGTTGATCCTACCAGACATACTCTCTGTTTCCTGGGGGAGCCAAGGGCTTGTTTCCATTTAGAAAGTAGGTATTATAGGTCTCAGGATAGTCTTCAGCTTACACATGGGCTGAACATGACCTTGAACTGAGCCTCCTACCTCCAACTTCAAATTTTGAGCTTACCAGCATGCCCCATCATGTCTGCTGCATGGAGAGTTGGAGGGAAGACTCCCTGCATGTTGGGTAGCTCCCTGACAACTAAGTACACACACGCTACCCTGGCTACAATAATAATGTAATCAAGACATGCTCCTGTCCCACAATTTGAGTGGCTGCTGCTGCAGTTTATTGACAGAGCATCCACTTCAGTCCTTGAGCTTCAGTACATATTCCTGTCTCTGACACAGTATTCTGTCCCAAATCCAGTGAAAAAGCATATCTTTGAATTATTTTATGTCTCTAATCAGCAACAGATTAAACCTTGAGCTGAAGGAAAATGAGAATGACTGTGGTCACATGAATAAAATCCAGCAAGATATGGTTATTCACAACAGTAATCCTAGCAGTAAGAAGGATTCAGAGGCAGGAGGATTGCTAGAGCTTAGCCTTCTAAAACAACCTTGGCTTCAGAGCATGATCCAGTCTCTGGAAGAAATTGAAAACTAACTAAACCTTATGCAAATGAAAAAACAAACCAACAAGCTTGGTGTTGTATGGTTAATTAACAATTGGAATGTTTGTATTTATCCAAAATCTTTTGAGTGTGTGGGGATGGGGATGAGTGCCAAGTATTTGATCACAAATCCTTCTGATTCAATCAATGAAATGATGGGATGTTTGATCTAGAATTTAAATGGTATAGATTAAAACAGGAAATTCAATTCCAGTTTGGGGTTGGCGAGTGTGGCTACAATAGGCAGGGGTGAGCAGAGAGGTATATAAAGGCTTCAGTGGAGCCAGTGAACATACTCAGAGACCTCAAGCCTGGATAACTGCCTACTTCAGCTGGGACTCGGAGAACTCTCAGTAGTACTCATAACTGGTATGAAATGATATCCCCTTGCGTCATGCAGTTTGATGTAGAGGACTTTAGACTACTTTAGAGGAATACATTGAAGGCCTTGGTTTTCATTCCAAAGGAAGTTTTAGCCTCATCTCCAATATATTTCTATGTTATCTTGCATATTTCATTAATGTTCTTGATATAATTTTTTTGAGACAAGATTCTGTATTTTGTTCAAAGTCTCTTAGAACTAGCAATGTAGCTCTGTGTAAGCAGGAAATAATATCATTTTGACTAACATGTTTCCCCACCCCCTTTTTCCTTTACTGAAATGATGGTCTTTATTTTTTTGTGAGATTCTGGATCACACTGTCGACCTGAGGACCATGTATCTTTGAACTCCTTCAACTCCCAATAGTTAGAATGACACTTCTGAGTTACTCATATGTATTTCCTTAGACTTTTATTTGTATCTTTTACACATAGCATTGCTCTGTGGACATGTTCTTCTTCCAAGGCCCAGGAAGCCGAAATATTGTAAAAATGCTATGACTTCACCCAGGAATCAAAATTTATCCACATCACAAGGCATTTTGTTTGTTTGTTTGTTAGTTTGTTTGGGTGTTGTTTCTTTTTAATTTTGAGAACGGGTCATACATAAAGTATTTGGGTGATAGAAATGCTTCCATAATATCATTGTATGAATATGTATTTCCAGTGTCAGTTTAAAATGAAGTGGTAAATTGACATCTCTATCACTGTCAGAGCAGTAATTCAGAACCTTAATGGTTTATGTGATGGTGAGGAAGTTTTATTAACTTTGTCTTGAAAGTATATTCTTTTCTGATTCTTTGCCCAGGAGACTTCTGACTGGAAACCTTATAGGATTACTGTTCAGACCCCACCCACATTCTACAAGCTGGAAAGGCACACTCTGCTGAGAGATGAGGCATTGGCCATGTGCTCTCTGGATAAGCTGCACCTGGTCTCTTCCAAGCACTGTTCAAAGAGGCTTTCCCTGGTAGACACACCACACTCATGAAGGCAATGGTGGCATCCTGCCTTTTCCCCTGTGTCCCTGTGGGGGCATTGATGAAGATGCCTAACCTGGAAACCTTGCAGGCTGTGCTAGATGGAGTAGACATGCAACTGGCAACATAGTTTCACTCCAGATGAGCAATAACCAAGTACTGTAGAAGGAAGCATGTGGGGTATACAGTAGAGATTGTGGGGTCAGGGAGAATGGCTTCTGATGAGACCATTAGACAGTAATGCAGGAGCCTTGAAGCTATTGTTTGCTTGGACTAAGGACAGTTGCCTGTCGATTGGGTTTTAGAGTAGAGGTAGCCTCACAGTATAATGGCATTTCCACAACCACTAATAATGGGATGAAGGAGAAATAATGGGTACCTTAGTAGAAGGAAAGTGGTCATGTCTGAATATGCATGTATGTACATTACACTCTTGTTGTTTGAAAAACACACACCTTGTCACAGTTGGGGAGAGTAGAGTTTAGAGTCATGTAGTGAAATCTGACTGAGGGTCTTGTCATGTCTGCTGACACTTGACAAGTTTCACCTTCAGCACATGAAAAACTTCAGGTTTTCGACCTGAACAATGTGCACCATGGCTTCTGAAATATATGGGCTGATGCAGAGGACAGCAGATGTTCTTCAGATACCATGGATGACAATCCAATAGTGGCTTTCTGCCAGGGCAGACTCCTAGCTGGTATGCTCCCCTGAAGACACCATATGCTGACCCATCCCAGAGGAACTACTGTACTCAGAGCAGCAGAGGAACTACTGCACTTTGAGCAGTTGAGAAAGCTGGATTCTCAGGAGCTCTAACATGTCAGGATCATAGGACTTCAGGATCCCAGAGGCAGCCTGAGTCTCAGGAGCTCTTCCACCCAGGAGCTCAGGATCAAAGGATCACAGAGACAGTTGGACTCTGAGGAGTTCTGACATAAGCAAGACAACTAGAAAGTAAGGGTCCAGTCAGAGACAGTGAGTGCAGGTAGCACTAGAGATAACCAGAAGGTGAAAGGCAAGCTCAAGAACATAAGGCACAGAAACCAAGATTACCTGGCATCATCAGAACCCAGTTCTCCCACCATAGCAAGTCCTGGAGATCCCATAGCACCTGAAAAGCAGGATTCTGATTTAAAATCACTTCCTATGATGATGATAGAGGACTTTAAGAAGGACATAAATTAGTCCCTTAAAGACATACAGGAGAACACAGATAAAGAGGTAGAAGCCCTTAAAGAGGAATCACAAAAATCCCTTAAAGAATTGCAATAAAACTCAGCCAAACCTAGGAAAGAGGTCAGAAGTCATAGATGCAAGCATCACCAACAGAATACAAGAGATAGAAGAGAGAAATATCAGGTGCAGATGATACCATGGGAAACATTGACACAACTGTCAAAGAAAATGGAAAATTTGAAAAGCTCCTAACCCAAAACACCCAGGAAATCTAGAACACAATGAGAAGACCACACCTAAGGATAATAGTTATAGATGAAAGTGAAGATTCCTAACTTAAAGCACCAGTAAATATCTTCAACAAAATTATAGAAGAAAACTTCCCTAACTTAAAGAAAGAGATGCTCCAGTTGGATGTGTGCTGTAAAAAGTACTTTAGGATGTGCATGGAGAGTCATTGTTGTAGAAGTTGACCTTGGTGAGCTGAGAGCATTGTCTGAGGCAAGTAGGAGGGCATTGAGCTGGTAATCCTCCATCCTGTACCCCTGCAAATCCACAGTCTCAAGAGTGTCTGAAGCTTTCTCAAGGAGACCTCTCAGAGGCAAAAGATCCAAATCCAGTAAGACCATACCTCTCATCTCCAGATGTTTGAGCAGAAAGAGGCTCTGACAGCAGGAGAAGGAATCCAAGTCTGACTGTGAAATTTGGTAGTGAGTGATGGAGAGGGTCACCAAGGCCATCATCAGGCACCTAGGGATAGAAGAGACCAAACGGTTAGTTCTGGCAAGTGATGATGGAGAGAGTGGGGTAAGGTTTTCACTGTTGTAAAATGGACCATCTCACCTTCCTGTTGCCTTTCTGATCAATTGGTTGGCCATTGGTTGGAATTCCAAGAATTCGAACTCCTCCTTAAGAAGTCTGACCTACTCCTTATCTCACTTCTTTCCTCTACTTCAGGAGTGCTCATTTGAGTCTTTGAATCACTATACATAACTTCAATAGTCTAAAGAGATCCCAAGTGTCTGTTCCAAGTGATTGACTGGCAGGCACCCTTCACCACTAATCCTTAGATGCTAAAAGGAAAATTTGTTCTGCTAGGTGACCCAGCCCTCCATCCTTGATTACCTGAAGACCTCATTCTCGTGGTCTGTGAGAAAGTGGATGCTACTCATGGAGAGATGGTGAAGACGACTGAATTTGGAAAAGAGAGAACTGAACCTATTCACACGTTTGTCTTCTCTGTGTCCTGTACTATTGGAAATCATGAAGACATTCTTCTAGAGGGATCTCAGGAGGAGTTTGTGAAGATTGCTCACCTGCCCAAGGCAGGGAGCAAAATGGGCCAGCTTGAACACATTCTACTCAATGTTCACTTTCAATTCCTAGATGTGCTTTGGAGAAATGACATTCAAGATCTCTCTAATAAACTTCATGATCATAAGCTGGATCTTTATCTTCATACAACACAAATGTAGGTAGCTCTTTCTCTGCTGCATCCACTTTAAGAAGGATGCTTGTGCTTCACAGGTCAGCTGCTGCCTCAGGGCATATTTGGGAAGGACCTTCACTATTGGATTTTTGTGTTTTTTTTTAGATTAATTTTTTATTAGATATTTTATTTACATTTCAGATGATATCGCTTTTCCTAACTACTCCCCCACCCAGAAACCTCCTATCCCATCCCCCCTCCTCCTGCTTCTATGTGCCCCAAACCAGCCCACCAACTCCCTCCTCTCCACCCTCAAATTTCCCCACATTGGGGCATCCAGCCTTCACTGAACCTAGGACTTCCTCTCCCACCTATGCCCAACAAGGCCATCCTCCCCTAAATATACAGGTGGAGCTATAGGTCCCTCCCTATATGCTCCCAGGATGGTGGTTAAGGCCCTGGGAGCTCTGGTTGTTTGGTATTGTTCCTGTCCCCATGGGGCCGCAAACTCCTTCAGCTCCTACAGCTCCTTGAGTCTTCTAACTTCTCCATTGGGAACCCCATGATCAGTTTTATGATTAGCTGTGAGCATCTGCCTCTGTATATGTCAGGTTCTGGCAGACTTCTAAGGAGACTTCTGTATCAGGCTCCTGTCAGCAAGCACTTCCTGACATCCACATTAATGTCTGTCTTTGGGGACTGCAAGTGGAAAGGACACTCAGGTGGAGCAGTCTCCAGACAGCCCCTCCTTCTGTTTCTGTCCCATATTTTGTCTCCATATTTGTTCCCATGAGTATTTTGTTACTCTTTCTAAGAAGGACTGAAGCACCCACACTTTGTTCTTCCTTCTTCATGAGCTTCACATGATCTGTGAGTTGTATCTTGGGTATTGCAAGCTTTTGGGCAAATGTCCACGTATCAGTGAGTGCATACCATGTGTGTTCTTCTGTGACTGGGTTACCTCACTCAGGATGATATTTTCTAGTTCCATCCATTTGCCTAAGAATTTCATGAATTGTTTTTAATAGCTGAGTAATACTCCATTATGTAAATGTACTGCATTTTCTGTATCCATTCCCCTGTGGAAGGACATCTGGGTTATTTGCAGCTTCTGGATATTATAAATAAGGCTGCTATGAACATAGTGGAGCATGTGTCCTTGTTATATGTTAGAGCACCTTCCGGGTATATGGCCAGCAGTGGTATAGCTCGATCCTCAGGTAATGCTATGTCCAAATTTTCTGAGGAAGCACCAGGCTGATTTCCAGAGTGGTTGTATCAGCTTGCAATCTTACCAAAAATGGAGGCATGTTCCTCTTCCTTCACATCCTTGCCAGCATCAGCAGTTTTTGATCTTAGCCATTCTGACTGGCTTGAGGTGGAATCTCAGGGTTGTTTCGATTTGCATTTCCCTGATGACTAAGGATGCTGAACATTTCTTTAGGTGCTTCTCAGCCCTTCAAATTTCCTCAGTTGAGAATTCTTTGTTTAGCTCTGTACTTCATTTTTAATAGGATTATTTGGTTGTCTGGAGTCTAATTTCTTGAGCATTTTGTATGTATTGGATATTAGCCCTCTATCAGATGTAGTATTTGTAAAGATCTTTTCCCAATCTGTTGGTTGCCATTTTGTCCTATTGACATTGTCTTTTGCCTTACAGAAGCTTTGCAATTTTATGAGGTCCGATTTCTCAATTCTTGATTTTAGCACATAAGTTATTGGTGTTCTGTTCAGGAACTTTTGCCCTGTACCCAATTATTTGAGGCTCTTCCCCACCTCTCTTCTATTAGTTTCAGTGTATCTGGTTTTATGTGAAGGTCCTTTATCCACTTGGACTTGAGCTTGGTACAAAGAGATAAGAATGGATCAATTTGCATTCTTTTACATGTTGACCACCAGTTGAACCAGCACCTTTTGTTTAAAATGCTGTCCTTTTCCCACTGGACAGTTTTAGCTCCTTTTTCAAAGATCAAGTGACCATAGGTGTGTGGGTTCATTTCTGGGTCTTCAATTCTATTCCATTGATCTACCTTCCTGTCTCTCTACCAATTCCTTGGAGTTTTTTTTAGTCACTTTGTAATACAGCTTTGCTTTGTAATACAGCTTGAGGTCAGGGATGGTGATTCTCCTAGAAGTTCTTTTATTGTTGAGAATAGTTTTCGGTATCCTGGGTGTTTTGTTATTCCAAATGTATTTGCAAATTGCTCTTTCTATCTCTATGAAGAATTGAGTTGGAATTTGGATGAGAATTGCATTGAATCTGTAGATTGCTTTTGGTAAGATGGCCATTTTTACCGATTTTTGTGTGGCTCCAATGTTTTCCATTTACGCCACACAATGAAGAGAATATTTGAAGTTTCAAGTGTGTCTTTGGGCTGAATTGGTGAACAATAGTATAGTTTTCTCTGGGCTCCAGTTTGAGGCCTGTACCAAGGATGAGCAAAAGAATACCAGGAATTTGTATTATGATACTATCTGTCTGCCCTTTTCAAGACAGAGGTTGGGGCCCTGGGTATTCCTTAATAGTTCTATATATTGAGATTCTCTGTAAAGAACCTGAAACACTCCCATACATACCAAGCAAATGAAAATGAAAAAAATCTTGAGAATGAAAAATTAAAGGTGATTCCAAATATTTTGATTATGTGAAATAAACTCCTGATTTATTTTGAATCTCTACCTCCAAGTACTTTACCTACAGAAATTCCTAATATCCTAAGTTTACCCATGTTGTGAAGAGAAAGACCAGGAATTAGACTCAAGCCATGCTCAGCCACTGAGCTGAACCATTAAGTGTGGAATCCCCACATTCCTTTCATAGTGTATGACACTGGACATAGAGCCCCAGGTTATCATACATCCCAGGCAAGCATTCCACCAATGTGATACATCTCCATTTCACTCTAATCAATGTACTCTTTTGTTAATTTTTGTAAGCTTCTGTCTTTCTAGAGTATCTTAATTTGTAGCTTACCATGGCTGATAAACAATTTTATCTACCTCCCTCAGATTTGAGTATGTTGGGGTAAGAGACATGTACAGACACTATGGTACTTTTTTTTTGAAGTTGCCACTTAATCTTCAGAACAGGTTTGGTCCAATTTGAAAATCTCTTACCTCATCTCATACCAGCAAACGTGGATTAAAATTAATGTTTTAAATGCATTTATATGAGCAAAAGAGAATATTCTGTGTTACCTGGGGCCACATGCCAGCCTTAGAGATAGCCTGAATATCTGGAATGGATGCTTGATCATTTGGTCACTGTGTAGACACAGGAAATTGGCTTGGCAGAGCACTCAATATCCAAGAGGCCAGCCAGTGACCTCAACCAGGGAATCAGTCTCTATACTGGCTCCTTTGGGGCTCATTGTTGCTGTTGAAACAGGCTGTCCTGTATGAGCTGCTTCTGTAGTAAGACTGGCTATGTTCTGATCCTCTTGCCTCTTCTTTCCATGGGATGGAAAGAGCAATATATCAAGCCCAGCCTCTAGCAAGGATTTGAACGACTTTGAAATCAGACCTCCCATTTCAATCAGTAGCTTCCAGTATCAATGGTGCTTTTTACTCTCCAGTTTTTCCTTAAAAATAAAAATATACTGTTCCACAGAAACTTGTTTCACTGCAGGTTGTGGTGGTCCACACCTCCACTGAGGATAAGGATTTAGGGTAGCTTCAGCAATATAGCTAGCTCCAGGTTAGGTTAGTCTACATCAGACTGACTCAAAGATAAATGTGTATGGAATGGAGATCCGAGTACATCATCTATAAGGTAGTGACCCAGAGCCGTGATGCCCTGTTCAGGGCCCTATTCAAATCTGGATCTAGAGAAAATGAACCAGAGATGTAAGAGGATATGGTACCCACCATGCAGAATGAACTCTGTGTCCCTGTTGCAAGTCATTCTGTTCCCTTATATAGGGAGTTCCATGTGGCAGCATGACATGAGGAACCTTCTTACAGTGTCCTCTTTCTACAGAGAATAGCTCAGAAAAGCAGGAGATGCTCATTGAATGGATCTTATATGTGTTCTACTTCCTGAGAGAATGTTGGTCTCTGAGGACTACTGTAAGTCAAAGGTAAAAAAAACAAAATGGAGGCAGAAGCTGTCTTGTAGTCCTTGCGCCTCTGTGCCCAAGAACCCCATCTTGTGAAATAGCTGAATATCAAATAATCTCACATTCTTATTTCCACAACATCACGTCTGTTCATGTTTCTACTCCTTTCCAAAATGAGAGCTTTCAATTATTTTAGAGATGTTAGACAAATAACAACTAAAAAAACCCAATTATCAGTCTATATTTTAATAAATAGTTAAGAACTAGAATTATGAGCAAAATATTTTATTATCACTATATTGGGTACATAAAACAGGATATAATTAATTACTTGAGGACTATTAAAGAGACAAAATATAGAATACAATCAACATGCTAAAATACAATTATTTGATCCATTAAATGATTTAGGATACTTGAAAGACTTTGTTTTGTGTTGAAGACTTTTATACACAACCACCTAGCAAAGAAAAGCCAGAAGAAGGTGGCCTCATAGCAATGTGGCATACAGGGTGGACATGGTAGTCCATGTTGGTAATCTCAACAATTAGGAAACAGAGTCACAATCAGTAAGAGAACCAAAACTTCCAGACCAGCAAGTGGCAGGAGTTCAGCACTGAAGAATACTTGCTTCTCTTTCAGGGGAGGCAAGTTTTGTTTCTTGGCCCATGCCAAGCAGTTCACAACTGTCTAACCCTAGCTCTTAAGATCTGATGCTTCTAGGCTCCTATGCTTCTGACACTTACACCATTATGCATGCACATTCACAAAATTAAACAATGGAAAGAAAATTCCATAACAGAGTTCAAGCCTAACAGGTTACCTGGCAATTTTCAAAAGAAAGGCACAAAGCAGAGGAAGTCTTGTGGCTTCAGGCCCATTCCCTTTGCTCTGTGTTACTTTCCTTTGGCCATGTTTGATGAATACACAGTGTCTCCTGTCCTGGGTTTCCTGGATTTCAATAGTTTGTAATTCTTAAAATTCCTTCATAGGCAGATGTGTCTTCATTGCTCACTTCAGTATAATAATTCTATACACAAGTTTTTGAATACATCCACAAGGAGAATATACTAATGGCCAAAAGATAAAAGGCACTTTCCACTTTTCTGCAAACAGAAGCAAAGTATAGTCTCCTTGTCATACACACCACCATCTATTACACATTTCACAGGCTCTTCTAGAAAAGATGACCCTTTTGGGCTGCCTCATAGCCCTAATTGTTTCCATGAGCTCATAAGAAATTCATGTAACTCTCTCTATGGACGTATTCCCTGTGTTCATAGCACTCTAGGGGGACAAGATACAGCTCCACAATCAACACTTTCAGATTCCCTGTATGGTCCATAACTTCACTCAAGACATGCATGGAGATTTGTCATACAAATTGATGTTAGAGTTTAGGGAACATTATCTGAGGGTAGGTATGAGGACATGGATCTGAAAAGACACTGATCTATCCTCTCACACCCCAGCAAATACAGCATCTGCAGAGTGCCTGTCACATTCTATATGGACATTTTCAGATACCTATGAAAAAGGAAATCAGACACAAATCATGTCCAGATATTTTAGTTCCCTTATCCTGACAGTGAGACAATTGATCCAGGTATGGTATATAAATGCAGGTGGAAGTGATGAAGGAGGTCTCAAAGGGAGTAATCAGGTTACTAGGCAGGTATCAAGGGTTTATTTCTGGCAAGTATTGTTTGAGAGCATATGTGCTGGGTTTACAGATTTAGAAAAAGCCACACATTTCATGGTCAGTTGGATTAAATAATGGTGCCAATATCCAAGATGTTGCCAGTTGGATTTTGTTGACACACGTTACACCAACTAATGACAATATCACTGTGGAATGGTGTTGCAGGATATTTGATCACACTGTAAACATTAAGAATGTGGTGTTTATTGGGAAATTCTATTTCTAGCTGTGGTGTGTATCAGTCCTTGTAGATACCTGAAATCTAAGAGCTTTCTAGTTATTGTGAAGTGACCAGTTGACAGGAGGCGAACTTAGAAAATAAACCCAGAGGGAAGAGGAAGGCATGAAGATATAGATACACATGAATTAATAAGGAGGGACATTCAACTCAGAAGTGTTTTTGAGACAGCTGTGAGAAAGAGAACTTCCTTTTGGGATGCTGGCTGAGGAGGAAGTTCAGCTTGGTACTTTCTCTCCCTCATAAAATGTCCAGGTTGTTTTTAAGGAGGACATGACAGTTGTTAATCTTTCAATATTACCAACTGTCTTACCTTTAAAATGATTTAACTGACAAACATGTGTAGGTGGTACAATGGCCTTTGACATCAGAAAAATTACAGGTACTAGAGCAGTTATTGCAGGAGGAGCCACAAGCTCAACACTTTGACAAATATACCAGCCCAGGAATTCCTCTATATTTGTTTTTAAAAAAAAGAAAAGAAAGAAAAAAATATTGAATGTTAACAGATTAAAGAGACACAAGTAAGGTGATTCAGCCACTGGGCTCTTTACAGCCTAGAGTCCCAATGCCTTATTGCCTACACTATGGGCATTGAGAGCAATTCTTTTAAAGTATTGCTTTTTATCAATCTCTCTCATGAGGATGATAGAAAAAGGTTTTATTTCAAAGTACGAGCATATAATACTGGTTGTTCAATAAAGTGAGATCATCTGAAAACCTTAACACAAGAATGTTAAGTAGTCTTACTTTGTTTTAATATTTTGTAATATCAGCCATTAGAAATGATTCATAAACAGTTTCTTCAATCTAAAATTTAGCACTATATGGATGATATCATAGTGGATGATTTAGATGCAGATACCTTAGGAAAAAAATGGTCGAGGAAATAAAGAGAAATTTTCCCTTGATGTGGATTAGAAATTGCTCCTGAAAACAAAAAACAGAATATATTCTACCAATTATTAAGGATATAAGAAAAGTTTCCAGGTTTGTCTGGCTATTGCTCTCCTAGCCTTCACCAGGTCTGTTGCACCTGGAACATCCAGTTAGAATGCTTTACTCAACCAATCTCCTGCCCTCTGAGTCTGCTGGGGCACATACATCTGCTACTCCTAGCTACTTCCTGTTCTGAGTTCTATTGTCTGACCACCTCTCCACCTTGTGTCACTAGGCCTGCTGCACCAGGAACATCCAGGCACATCCAGTTTAGACAAGCCCCACATGACTCTCTCTGCCTGCCAGGTCCCATGATGCATGGACAGTGGTCCTGAGACATGTACATCCCCTGAGTATCATTGTTCAGCTCAAGGTTGACAACATGAGTCTTGGTGCACCAGGAAGATCCAGCTTAGTCTTGCCTTCTTAAAGACCTGCTACACCAGGAACACCCAAGGACAACTGGATGTCTAAACTGCAGTGTCGAACACAAGCAACAAAAGTCAGAGTAATATGGATTCTCTAGATCCCAGATATCCTACTATAGCAAGCTCTGTATATCCTAACACAATTGAAGTACAAGACAATGGCATTAAGTTCAATCCTATAAGATGACAGAAGTCTTTAAAGAATTTAATAAATCCCTTAAAGTAATTCAGGAAAATACAATGATGTCAAGGAAATGAATAAAATAGTTCAAGACATGAAAATGGAAATAGAAGCAACAGAAAACATAAACTGAGAGAATCCTGAAGATAGAAAACTTAGGGAATAGAATAGGAACAATGGGTGCAAGTTTCACCAACAGAATACAAGAGATGGAAGAGAGAATTTAAGGTGGAGAGGTAACAATAGAAGAAATTGATATACCAGTCAAAGAAAATGTTAATTCTGAAATATTCCTTACAGAAAACATCCAGGAAATCTGGTATGTTATGAAAAGAGCTAAGCTAAGAATAATAGGAATAGAAGAAAATGAAGAGTCTTAAATCCAAGTCCCAGGAAATATTTAACAAAATTATAGAAAATGTCTCCAACCTAAAGAAAGGGATCCCTATAAACATAAAAGCAGCTTACAAAACACCAATTAGATTGAATCAAAAAAGAAATCCTCCCTGAAACATAAGCAAAACACCAACTATGTAGAACAAAGATAGACTTTTAAAGGCTGAAAGGGGAAAATAACAAAGGCAGATCTATCAGATTTACACTGACTATTCAACAGAGACTCTAAAAGATAACTTTTATGGATAGCCTGGACAAGTTCTATGAGAGTACAGGTCTCAACTTAGACTATCTCTAGCAAAACTCTCAATCACCACAAGATAGAAAAGATATTCCAAGTCATAATCAAATTTAAGCAATATTTACAAATCTAGACCTACAGGAAAATTTTAGACAAAAAATGCGACCCAACCAGACAATTACACCCAAAGTCCCCCAGGAAATAATTCCATTACACCAGAACCAATATAACAGAAGCAAACACAATGCTTACACCCAGCACATACACATAGGGAAGTTAACTGCAGAACTTGACCATGTCCAAGGTAAGAAAGTTGTTATAATTCTTTTTTTTAAAGTTAACATACACCTGTAATCCCAGCACTTGGGGGGCAGAGGCAGGCCGATTTCTGACTTCAAGGCCAGCCTGGTCTACAGAGTGAGTTCCAGGACAGCCAGGACTACACAGAGAAACCCCGTCTCAAAAAAAAAAAATAAAGTTAACAAAGTACTGGGTTTTATTACAGCATTCTCATACATGTGTCATTAGAGTTCTGATTTGTTTCCCTCTGCTCCTTTCCTTTCTTCCTCCAGCTAGTTTCCTCATCTGATTTCCTGTCACATCTATTCCATCACCCTCCAACCTCATCCTTTTTTTTAAATTAGTAACTATTTTTAAAATGTTAATCAAAGTCTTTATAGGTTTGGTAATGCTCAATAGCAAGATGCCCATATAATCAGAAATGTAACCCAATACCCAATCTAGACATACTATCTTTGAATGGTGGAGACATGTGAACTTTCACCTCCATGTTCCCCCAACCATCTCCTAGCTCCTCTCATTCTCCTCCTCCTCTCCTTACTCCTCCCATCTTAGCTCCTCCAACGTGTATCCCCTTCCTGTTAAAATAAAACTTTTCTCTCAAAATACAATTAGAGTATAATTATACCAATTTGTATCAGTAAGGTACAAGATAGACCTAATACCCAGTCCAACATTTTGTTGACTAACCAGAATCTCTGTCATCTCTCCTAACTAAAAGACTTAGTTCTGAACCTGGCTTTTTTCTTGGCTTTAGAATGAATGTCAGCTGAAAAAATCCTCTCAATTCTTTTCTCTCAAAGTAAATAGCCGAGATTGGCTATGAGACTATGAGTCTTCAACCCCGTCAGAAATCCAGAATGACTGAATTAACTGAAATTATGGGAAGCACAAAGTATAGCTTCTAAAAATTAGCCAATTTATAGAGACCGCTGGACACCTGGACAGTCCCTATAGTAAAACGTTGGAGCATCCGATCAGCAGCCTTCTGGCCCAGGATCATCTGACAGACCTAGCGATGTAGAATTATTAAGGGCTGATTACTCTGTCTTGGCAAATATATTCCATCAGCTATTCCACAAATGTGTTCTTCTCTAGACAGTAATTTGTCTGTAGATTAAAAGAGGCAATTCTTGCTTAGTGACTGTCTCACCACAACTGGAATAACTCCAAAGACGTTCAATTTCTTCTTAGAATCCAAGACAGGAAGCTATCAGGAGCAGACAGGTCTCTAATCAAAATAAACATTAATACAGAAATGTTTGTAACGTCAATCTCTGATGAGGTTGAAGACTAGATGTTTATAGTCTCATGATTAAGCTTAAGATATTTAGAATTTAACAAAGCATTTTAAAAAGATATTTTTAGGTCTAAGTAGATTTTTTTTAGGTTGATCGATGCAAGCTCCTATGGAAAATAATTTAAGTACAGGATTCTGAACTCAGCAAGATAGGATAGATAGTACAGTACTTTCTCCAAAGTTGCCTAATACAAATGGATTGGATAGTATGACTACTACTTCCCTGATAGTTTTCATAATTCTTTCATAGTCATTTTGTATAGTTTGTTATAAAAATAAAGCCTTTTTTTGGACTGAAGGGGAGAGATATTGGAGGAGAATATTGTCCACCAGGTCTTTAGATGCTGATTTCTGTATTCTGATAACTGGTTACAGTCTAGACATAGGGTTTGTCATGAGTATTGAACCATCTCCTGTATCATTGTGGTATAAAGAATGCTCCATAATTATCTCTGGTTGTTTAGTAAAAAGTTGAACAGCCAATGACTGGGGAGAGTGTTAGTATTCTGTCTAAACTCCACCTCCACAGTTACCTGGCCAACAGCCAGGTATGCTCCTCCCCACAGTTACCTGGCAATAGCCAGGTAGGTCTGCCCCCTATAAAAGGGGCTGCTTGGTCCCTCCTTTCTCTCTTGCTCCATTGATCCCACACCTGCAGGTTCTCCTCTGCCCCTCCCCCCTTCCCTTCCCCCTCTCTCCATGTGGTCATGGCCGGCCTCTGCTCCTCTCTCTCAGTCTCTCAGTCTCTCAGTCTCTCAGTCTCTCAGTCTCTCAGTCTCTCAGTCTCTCAGTCTCTCTCTCTCTCTGTCTCTCTCTCTCACCTCCACCAAAAATAAATCCCCCTTTGTGGAACCATTTGGTCTGGCATTATCTGTCTAAGCTAAGTGCAAAAAATCTAACAAAGAGGAGATAGGAAGGCTAGACTCTCTCTTGCTAGACCCTGACCTGTGGACCAGAGCAGTAGCTTCAGTTGTTGTTACGAACTGGCCCCCAAACGAGGGGCAGAATGGGCTGTTACAGCACATAGTGGCCATAGGAATACTTTCACCACCAAAGAGATATTCCCAGACAATCTATAAGTTTCAGTTCTTGGGAATGTCAGAGCATAGCTCCAAGGGGCTATGATTGAGATGTTCCTGTCCCTTTAAGCAGTTCTCCTCAGGCTTGGAGATCAAGGGTGCTGCTGTCTTGGACCACTGAGGTGAAGTGCTTTGGATTAAGTCATATGAGAGAAAGTGTGTGGCATTTGACTTCCTGAGCCTAGATTAGCTTATTCACAATTCCATTCATTTTCCTGGAACAACTTTGAACCTTAGACATGAATAGACAAGAAGCTCAAACTAAATCGATCAAAGCCTGGACCAAAGAACATGTAAGAAAATGAGTAACTGAAGACCTTGACATTGATGAGAAATATACTCAAATCATACTTGATGAAGAGGTAACAGGGATGGCCCTGTAGGTAATGACTGAAGAGGATCTCAGAGAAATGGACTTACCATGGGTTCCAGCACTTCTGATAATATGTATGTATAACAAACTAATTAGTTCACCCAACAGTAATCTTGGTCTCAGAGAAACAGGCCAGCATGAAGAACAAGAACCGAGTCTTATGAAACAACATGTATTAGGTGACAAAGTGACTAAAGACATGGACAGTAATAAACCGAAACCAGAACAGATGTCTTGCATGCCATTGTGCCTTTCCCCAGGCCTTTAGACAACCTGAGATCTTGTTTACCATAACAGACCAAATAATATGGATCTAGGTGGAGTTACCCACCTTGGTTGCTTGGAACTTAAAAGAAGAACTGTCCCTGGGCTTTCCTTGAGATATCTCCGGTTGTGACCCATGACCAAGAACAGGATTATTCCACCCATCTCCCTGGCTGAAACTAGGAAGGGTTTGGGCAGGGTTTTTCCCTTTAAATTGAAAAGCTGAACATTAAAGCATCGAGCCTTGATCAGAGAACTTTGTCTTGGCTTCATTTTTTTTCATCCTCCATCCTTCTTTCATTCCCAGTCCCCTTTGAGGTGAACTCAGTTGATTCGTGGCCGCAGGTGGCTACATGCCATACCCTTTTAATTCTTTCCACAATGTCAAACATTACATAGAACATTCTATTCTATGAGTTGCTAAGACAGGGCCACTCAATCTCTTTGACCCAGTACATGAATTTAAAGCCTTGACAAACAGAGACAACCACGTAATGGGATATAAAGATCAAATTTAGCAATGAAACTTTCCGATTTGCAGCAGCTTGTATGCATTCATGCTCTAATGGCACTATTCATTTTGGAGTAAAGGACAATCCACGTGGAGAAATTGTTGGTGTACAAGTTACCAGTAAAGATGTCTTTATCAACCACTTCAGTGTAATGATCAAAAAGTATTTTGAAGACAGCCAAATCAGAGAAGCCAGAGCATGTATCCAGGAACCACAGTTTGTGAAAGTCCTTCTGCAGAACAATACAATCTAATAGATTTGTCATTGAGGTAGATGTTATTCCCAATCATTCAATATGTCAAGAAGAGTAGTTTTACACTATGATGCAAACTTGCACAGATATACAATGGAAACAAAGCAAAGATACTTCATTGTTTGTGAGAGAAGGAGCTAGCTCTAGGAATATCCTGGGAAATCCCAAAGAACAAGATAGAGAGTTCAAAAAATTAATAGAGGATTTAAAAACATAGATAGCATCTAGAAAAGTACCTGAAGAACTTAGGATGGTAACTAAGAAAGAGAGTGAAGGACTAAAACTGTCTAAATTTTGACCAAAACCCAAGGCTCACATGATAAATCTTATTATGATTGGTACATTCTTATAATAAATACCTGTGCAGCAATTCAAGTAGAGCACTTAGATTTCATAAAGGAACTTAAATGGCTTGCTGTGCTAGATTTTGATCCTTACTCTCACATCAAGGGAGTGTTGAAAGCTTAAAGAGAAAGCAGAGTTACAAACCTCCACCTACCCAGTCACTATGAGGAAAAAACTACCACCAAAGAGAAAATTTCTACTCTGAAACTTTATGAGTAGCCCAGCTGGATCTTCTGCAATGGCAGAGTAGACTTGACTTGTCAACCTGTAGAGCCATGTTTATGGCACAGAGATAGAGTTTTGGGGGTTGCAAGCCTCATTTCATTCCTCACAGATGAAAATATAATAGTAAGAGGGAAGGTTCTGGTGGTGTTTCTCTTGCTTTCTCTAATAGAAAGCAAACAAGATCCACTTCTTGAGAGTTTTTGATTTCTATAAAGTTTTCCATGGAATGGACAATATGTTGTGCATCTGTGCAAACTCAGCTATCTACCAACAGTGGAGTGATCTACTACAGGTAAGACTGGAAATCAAAGATGATTTAGAAAAACATAGCATTTCTACTTTAAACATAGAACTGGTCAACAATACCATCCACAAACTGAAATCAGTGATTCAGTCTTCGAGGAGATTTTTGCACTCCTGTGGCTCCTCCTCAATTATTCTGGAAAAAATGGATGAAGATATCATGAGTACACTGGAAATCCTCTGTGAAAATGAGTTTAGAGATACAGACATAGAGAAAGATAAATCTGAATTCCTAGAATTTAAGAAGAGAAGAACACTTTTATCGAGGAGGCAGAGTATCCTGGTGGAACTTTTATTTTTCTTCTGAAAGCTGTTTTCCAACTTTTGTTAGAAGGGATAGTTTTGAAGAGCTAACAATTTTAGTAAAACAGTGTGCAGAATCTCCTAAACCAGTATTGGCCAAAGTCATCAACCTGTACCATTACCCAGGCTGTGGAGGTACTATGTTGGCTATGCATGTTCTCTGGGGCTTTAAGCAGCTGTTCCAGTGTGCTGTCTTGAAAAACAAAGCAACTGATTTTGTGGAGATTGTTGAGCAAGTAAGCAAGCTGTTCATCTACAAGGCTACCTGCCCCCAGGATTATATTCCTGTGCTTCTCCTTGTAGATGATTTTGAAGAACAACAGAACACCTATATTCTGCAGAATGCCATCAATTTCTTTATAGCAGGAAAATGTCTGAGATATGAAGAAACATGAGTAATAATCCTGAACTGCATGAGATCTCAGAATCCAGATGAAAGTGCAAAATTAGCTGATAGCATTTCACTAAAGATAGCATTTCTCCCAAAGAAAAAGTGCCTTTGAGGCCAAACTACAGGAAATTGAAAAGGAGTATAAGAACTGTGAAAACTTTTATTCCTTCGTGGTCTTGAAAGCCAATTTTGATACAACTTACATAAAGAATGTAGTGAAGAATGCACTGAAGGACCTGGATGCTAAAAGCAAGAAAGACCAGCTCATTTCTTACCTGGCATTACTCAACTCTTATGTTACAGTCTCTACCATTTCAGTATCACAGTGTGAAATATTTCTGGGAATCACTTATACCATTAAACATGGGAAACCTGAACCTGAAACTGTAGAAGACAACATGGGAACCTATTCCCCACTTCTAATAAGAACTGAAGTTTCAGATTATGGGAGGTACACTGCTATATGTATCATTCACCCCCAAATTGCTGTTCATTGCTTAAAAGAACTGGAAATGAGCTACAAAATGGATAAGTGTCAAATTGCACTGAATATGCTAGAAGAGAACATAGTCTATTAATCTGGAATAGGAAGAGACAAATTTAAGCACGATATGCAATCTCTCTTACTTACAAGACAATGCAAGGAGCCAAAACAGACATGCTGTTTTCCCCATTCATTGAAGAATAGCAGAATGAGTAAACCAAAAAGGTCTTGACTGCAGAAAGTAATTGATTCCCACAAAATGCATTCATTTGTCAAGCTTTAGCAAGACACTTTCATCTTAAAGAGAAGAACTTTAGCACTGCTCTGTTCTGGGCAGATCAGGCTAAAAAGAAAGCACCTAAGAATTCCCATATTTCAGACACACTTGGTGAAGTTTACAAAAGTGAGATCAGACAGTGGTTGGGTAAAAATAACACATGTAGAAGTATTAGTGTGGATGATCTAACACACTTCCTTGAAGTTGCTGAAAAGGCTTCAAAAGCCTTCAAAGAGTCTCAGGAACAAGCTAAT
>NW_021619940.1:687405-696450 GCF_004785775.1 Grammomys surdaster
CTTGGCCAACATTATTCTCAGTTGTCTAAAACCCAGTTCCAAGGACATCCTACCATTTAACACACTGGAAACAAAGCTCAGGGAGGTCCTGCAGATTGTGGAACTAACTCATTCATATCCCAATCCTTGTTTCCTGGCCTGCCTCCTATTCTGGCCAGAAAACAAAGAGCTATATCAAGATTCCACACTAACAGAAAAGTATGTCTCATCCTTGAATCAGTCCTTCAGGAGACCATACAAGCACATGTGCAGGTCCAGGCAGCCAAGCACGCTCTTCTACCTGGGGAAGAAGGGTATTAAGAGTCTTCTTTACTGGGCTGACATTGAGCACTACCTCGGTGAAGTACAAGATTAAAATTCCTCCTGGCAGAGTGGAGTAGTATAGGAAAAAGGAGAGGTCAAAGGCCTCCTATGCCTGCTGGATGGCCAGGCTGAAGGCAAACTAATCTCGCTAGAATTTGGAACAGAGGCAAAAATAAAAATACCAGTGACTTCTGTGTATTCAGGTCCACTCAGAAATGGAAGGCACATAGAGAGAGTGTATGTCCTTCTACCTAGCAGTCTCCATTGAGGGTCCTCTGGCATATTGCGTAAAAGTAATTCTAAGAAGGTATATTAGTTCAACAATGTTAACAACGTTGCATCTATCATTGTACTTAATCTTTCTAGTCTATAGAATTTGCATGGCATTTTTGGCTTAATTGTAATCACACAGTTTACTTCTTTTTCTCTTTATCAGGTATGGGAAACTTTGTAGGACAGGAAATATGTCCATACCACAGAGCTTGGCCCACAGTAGCATCAGTTATTCCATACCCTCAGTTTGATTTCCCAGACAGACATTCAGTTAAGAGGTTTCAGTTGGTTTCTATGAGTCTTGCTCTAGCTGATCAATAAAAATATTTTCTAATTAAAAAAAAGGAAGGCTAGACTTCTGTTCTGATCCAGGGGTGAGAGGGGTCAGGGGAAAGGAGAGTAGGAGGAAGAAGAGGACAGGTAAAAGAGAACAGGGTCATCATGAGGTCAAGCATTGTGAGGATTTGCAAGAGTTCTACTTGAAGACAGATGGGTAGAGTGAGCCAAGCTAAGACTAAATGTAATTTACTCTGTGCGTGTGGCTGGGAAGTAGCTCAGACTGCATAGAGGGTGAGGATTTTAGTTATTGTCCTTAAAGCTTGAAAAAAAGACCTGTAAAATCATGTACATTAAGCTTTCTGTCATGAAACTAACAGCTATTACTGACTCTAATTCTAGAAATAACCTTCATCTAGCTGGCTATACATGTTTTCAGGATTGAGTCTGAAGCATGGAACTAGGACCAAAGTCTGTGTACCTCAGACATACTCAATAGATTGTGGTCCTCAAATCTTTGAGATCTGCTGAATATGGCTGTTGTGGTTAGAATATGCTTGGCCCATAGAAACTGGTTCTGTTAGGAGGTGTGGGTTTGTTGCTGGAAGGGTATCAATGTGGAGGGAGGCTTTGAGACACTCCTCCTTGCTGCCTGGAAGACAGTCTCTTTCTGGTTCCTTTCAGGGCAAGATGTAGAATTCTTGGCTTCTCCAACATTATGTTTGCCTGCATGCTGCCATGCTACAGAACATGATAATGGACTGAACCTCTAAAACTGTAAGCCAGCCCTAATTGTTTACCTTTAAAAATAAGACTTGCTTTTGTCATGGTATCTCTTCAGAGTAATGGAAACCTTGACTAAGGTAATGGCATGTAAAATATTTAAGTTTTCTACCATTCCTGACAGTAACACTTGAGGTCCCAGAAAATAGGGCCGTGCAAAAATGAACTCACCAATATTGTGGTAATACTAACAACTGGGTAAAACAGACCCATGCCTCTATGCCACCAGATTCTATGGGAATAGTGGACAACTTTCAGTTGACAGCTGTAATCTACAGGCAGGATTGCCACTAAACAGACAACTACCACACAAGTTCAGCTTTGGACTACAAACCACTCAGTATATACTAATTACCGAGTTCATAGATTAACATGAACAATTTACAGAGGTCAAAAATACTAAAACTGCCAAAATAGCTTCATTATTGTAAATAATTTTACAATGTTAGAGTTAGAATCTCTCCTTTCAGACAAAATTGGGGAAATGGTGCAGGATATTTTATCACTACATGAAATACAAGACTGTAATGTTTACTGGAAAAATCTGTTTCTAGTTGTGGTATGTCTCAGTCCTAGCATATACCTGTAATCTAAGAGCTATGTATTTATTGTAACCAGGTTTAAATAAAGTCAATTATACTTCAAGAGCTGGAGCAAGCAACCAGTTTTCAGGGAGTGAACAAAGGAGAAAACCAGAGAGAGTAAGAGGAAGGCAGGAAGATGCATAGAGAGAGGCACAGGAATTAGAAGAAAGTGACCTTCTCTTTGAAGGGGTTTTGAGACAGCATGGAGAAGAACTTCAGCTGAGGAGGAAGGTTCGTTAGATGCCTTCTCTGTTGCTGAGCTGGCAGGTTTTCACCCCAGCCATCTGGATCCTGAGTCTTTATTGATAAAAATCAAATGTTTGAGATTTTGTTAAAAACAAGTGAGTGCACCTTTGTCAATGACATCAAAAATTCTGAGGCAACCCATGAGCCAAGTGGTCACACACATACAGGTCCATGAAGGGCCTGGCAACATTGCAGCACAGCTCTGGCATATCTCACCACCCTCCTGTCACCACCTCAATGTATTCCACAATTTGAACCTTGACCCTCAACTTCAGCCTCACTGTCAACTATTTCCTATATGCTCAGCTCTAACATAGGCACACAACAGTTCACAAATGGGAAGTTACAAGCAGCAAGGTGGCTGTTCACAGTAATAGGATACCAACCACCCAGTGGATTATGCAGGTATTGGTGCTGTTCACACAGATCTGATGCAAACCACCAGGGGAACTATGCAGATATTCCACTGTCTTTTCAATTCCCATTAGCTTAAACAACATGCCAACGGAGGATATGCAACTCATCCACACTAGATCTGGCCAACCTCCCTGGCTTGTGACATAGTACACATGTTCTGTGCCAGTTTAGTTTTCAGTGCCATGAAATGTCTTGTGAGACATTGAGAACTTAAAAAGGAAACAAAAGCTCTTGCCTAGGTATTCAAATTACTGTCACTATTCATCCAGCAGCAACTGGCAGATATAATCTTTAAAAGAAAAAGAGAAGTTTGTTCTGGTAGCAGAAGCAGCTATCACTCTTGCTTACCTGCATAATGGTTGCATGAGGATTTTACAAAAAGACATTTGTCATGTAGAGATGCTGGAAGCAGGGTCAGTTTGGAGAACTAAGAAATGAAAATTGCAGCACACTTTTTTGTGACTGTTCCTGCATTTGCAATGCTGATAAACTGTGTTTTATAGTTCTGTGAGTGATAATTGGTAAAGTTTTTTCATCTGACCCAGAAAAGTTGCAAAGTGTGCCATAACAGACCGATTCCAATTTATTCTGGAATCCAACTCCTCACTGGTGCTCTGAAGAAAACTATCAGAACTTTCTGGAAAGGGTCTTTATCATTCCTAACTAGATTTATAGAATATGACTAAATCAATTCTCCTAGAGTCAGAGCCTCAGTCAACTAAGACATCTGGACATGATTTGTGTCCAATTTCCTTAACATATGAGGCTTCTTCAAGTGTTCAGAGGGTGTAGTAGATACACTGCAGATTCAAAACTTTCTGGGGTGTGAGAGGACAGACTCAGATCAATGTCCTCCTACCTGCCCTCAGACAATGTTCCTAAGTCACCGAGGTCAAATTCTATGACAAGAAAATTAAATATGGACAACAGTGAATGTTAGAGCTGAACAAGAGAAACAAAAAGACTTTAGAATTCCTGGGATGTCACATTTAGCACAACCACCATGGGTGTGCCTTGGAGAGGAGGAACACTGAGGGGTCTGTGTCCTGAGGACTTCATGCTGTTGTGGACCTTTGCTCTGCTTCTTGCCCTCATGCCCTTCCTAATCTATGAGTTCTATGTAATCTCTAAGGAAGCTTCCAGCCCCTCACTGGGCAGTATCATTGGCACCTACAATTACAGTCAATGATCTTTTTCAAGCACGTTTTGGAGAAGATTAATGATCTTACCATCACCTTCAGGAAGGACTTAGAGAGGTAGAGTTTTTCATACTGTAAACTACCCTTAGAAAGAATTTGGAAATGCTGATTTTTAAATAAAGGTAGGCTAAGATGTTTTTGCTAGTGACTTTGATGTAGAAAATAGTACTGAATGCTACCCCAATCCCCTGCCTGCTGGTCCCTCAGAACAAACTCAGTGTCAGGGAGTTCTGCCCTGACCCCTCTACAATCTATTTCTTGGGCCACTGCTCCTCCTGCAAACTTGGAGGCCTGGGACAACCAGGTGATAACACAAGCCCTAAGCCCTTGCCTGCTGAGTCCCCTATCAATCCCAGCAGCCATCAATCCTGACCTGTTCCTCTGTTCTATACCTTCTGGTCTATACTTCTGCCTACAAACCAAGAGGTCTGAAGCCATCAGGGACTACCATCCCTGCTTGCATCCCTGGAGGCCTCCTACCACTGAGATCAAACAGCACTACCTGCAATCCCAGAGGCCTGCTGCCATCAGAGACTTCCAGTTCTGCTAATACTGGGGACTACCAGATGGCTAAAGGCCAGCATAAGAACACAGTCAATAATAGCCAGAGCAACATGGCACTGCCAGCACCCTGCTAACCTTCAGCAAAGTCTGGATAACCTAGTACACCTGAAGTGCAAAAAATGACCTTTAATCTTATGAACACAATAAAGAACTTTAAAGAGAAAAATTCCTTAAAAGAAATACAGAACAATATAGCCAAAT
Organism: Grammomys surdaster; assembly: GCF_004785775.1. Taxonomy (NCBI): domain Eukaryota; kingdom Metazoa; phylum Chordata; class Mammalia; order Rodentia; family Muridae; genus Grammomys; species Grammomys surdaster. The sequence continues at coordinate 692,252 of NW_021619940.1, forward strand.
ATGTAGAGTCCCTTAAAATTCAAACTGGTAGAGGCCCTTAAATAGGAAACAAATACAAAGAAATACAGGAAAATACAATCAAATAGGTTAAGAAAATAAATAAAACTGTTCAAGACATGAAAATGGATATAGAAGGAATAATAAAACAAACAAACAGAGGCAATTATGGAGATAGAAAACTTAGGGAAGAGAACAGGAACAGATGCAAGCATTGCCAACATAACACAAGAGATAGAAAAGAGAATCTCAGGTGTAGAAGATATAAGAAATTGATTGGTCAACAAAAATGATAAATCTACAAAGTTTCTAATAAATAACAATCCAGGAAATTTGGGAGCCTTTGAAAAGGCCAATCCTAAGAACAATCAGGATGGAAGGAGAAAATTCCCAACTCAGAGCCTGGGAAATTATCTTCAATAGAAGAAAATTTACTCCCCTAAAGAGAAGTATACCTATAAACTCATAGGAAGCTTAGAGAACACTAAATAGATTGGCAAAAAAACCTCCCCCTGCCATGTAATCACCAAACACTAAATGTACAGAACAAAGAAAGAATAGTAAAAGCTACAAGAGATAAAGGTGAAGTAACATAAAAATGCAGACCAATTAGAATTACAGGAGACTTCTCAGAAGAGACTTTGGGAGATGTTTTACAGTCTCTAAGAGATCACAGGTAACAGCCAAAATACTATACCAAAGCAAAACTTCTAAACACCATGGACAGAGAAGACAAGATATCCCATGACAAAACCAAATTTAAACAATATATTTCTTCTAATCCAGCTCTATAGTTTTTTTTTTCTAGAAAAAAAAAAAACTCCAACTGGAGGAGGATAACTACACCCAAGAAATAATTCCACACCAACAAAACCAACACACACACGCACACACACCCCCCATTAAATTAACAAGAATTAACATTCATTGGTCATTAATATCTCTCATCAATGGACTCAACCCCCCCACACCCCCCACCAGGTTAACAGAGTGGATAATTAACAGAATTCATTATATTGTTGCATATAAGAAATACAGCCCAGAAGTGAAGACACTCAGATCCCTGGAGTCTGTCCCCTGTGTGCTACCTGGATCATCTCCCTAAAGATCCATCAGAATGGTCTTCTGTGCCCCACCTGTACTTCAGAAGCTGGCTTCACAGAGCCTGGTGAGGAAAGAGGTATTGACCAACTCTGTTCTCTAGTATCTTTCAAGGGTGTTCTTCCCACCACTGTTTAAGGAGGCTGACACTCAAAGAAACCCAAAGATGATTAAGATCCTTGTGGAATACTGGTCCTACTTGTTCCTTCATGTTGGGTTACTGATTAATAAACCCAAGTTTCAGAATTTTGAGCTATACTGGATGGAGTAGACCCATGGCTGAAATGGAAATATCACCCCAGGATGTGTAGGATTCAAATGGATGACCTGAATGGACATGGTGCTTTCTCAGATATGCAGGATGGAAGAGAGGGTAGAGACTACTCTGTAGAAACAATGCTTGAGGAGCAAGTAGTGGAGGACCACTCAAGATAGACAAGGAAGCAGTGTTTGAGGGTGTTCAGTGACATTTCCTTAAGTCTTCTCTGCATGAAGATGAACAGCAAACACAGTTATTGCAGTGGGCAAAGGAGAGAAAGGATTTCCTGTATCTGTCCTGTGAGAAGTTGGAGATCAGAGCAATAGAAGTGTCCAGGGTCAGGAATGTGTTAACATTTTTACAGTCAGAGTTCATCAAGGAGTTGGAACTAATACAGAGGGGAATCTGTCCAAACTGGCAAAAATTGTGCCAAGATAAGAAATCTTCACAAACTCATGCTAGTGCACATCTTTGTAACAAGAACTTTCACATGCAAGGAGAAGCAGAATGTCACCAAGATCATTTCTCTGTTCCCCAAACTCAGCTGTCTCCAGCATCTCACTATTGATGATGTCTATTTTCTCACAGACAACATAGAAGAGTTGTTTAGGTATCTGGAGGTCCCATTGGTGTCCCTCAAGATCACTCTGTGCCAGTTCTCTCAGACTTGGAATCATTTGCCCAGCATTGGAACTACAGTCAGCTTAAACATCTGTACTTGAGAGGTGCTACTTTAACTTACTTGAATATCATGCCTCTAAAAGTTTTCTTAGAGAGTGTTGCAGATAATCTGCAGATTCTGGAATTAGAAGACTGTAGGATGAAGGACTTTCACCTCAGTATCCTTCTGCCTGCCCTGATCCAATGTCCCCAGCTCACCAGTATCAATCAATTTGTATGACAATGACATCTCCATGGATGCCCTGAAGGACTTTCAATCCACACTACCAATATGAGCCAGCTGACCACAGAAATGTAGCCTGCTCCAGTAGAGGCCTATAATGCAGTGAATTATGTTGAAGTCGAGATTTTTCTCAGCTTTGTGTGTAGAACTACTGGACAAACTCAGGGCTGTAAGGCAACCCAAGTCAATCTGCTTTGATTCCTATTCCTGTTATGACTGTGATACACATTATACCTATGAAGATGATGATGTCAATATTTTGTTTGTGTGCTGAGTAACAATAGGAATATTCCTTCTGGGTACTAAGAAATAATTCTTAGGGACTGGCCTCTCATCCAGAGACCCAAAATACATGGTTTTGGACGTTTCTCAATGATATGAAACAATGGTCTAAACTCCTGGTCATTGGCTTTCTCTTATCTAAGAAAATATAGTCAGATCCTGAAAACTTGATATTCTCTCTCTGGTGTGCTTCTCAGTCATTACTTGGTCCTCAAGATCATAGTCAGAACACTTCTTTGACTGCACACAGTGATGGAGGGATACTGTGTTATCTAACCTCTTGTTTCATATGACCACTCCATGTGCAATGAAGCTATTCTAACATTTCTCGTTCTGTTCTACATCTTCCCGATGGGTCATGTGTAAAGCCATCAAAAATAGCAATGTATGCGAAGCCAAATATTGAGGAAGGGAGTTTTGGTGAATTAGCAGCAGATTGTAATCCAGGGTAGTCAAGCTAGTAGGAGCTGTCTGGGCATTAAAGATAGCTGAACCAGAAGAAAACAATGAAGAACAAAGGAGTGGTGGCCTCAACCACCTTTTAAAATCCTTTTTCTTTCTAATGATGCATTGTAGCGTAGACTGGTCTTGAATGCCTCATGCTTTCCTTCCAGTTAGAGATTAATGAGGTTGCTGACAGATAGCCTCCAAGGCCAGCTTATAGACCACCTGACAGTGAGGCCATGTTTGTTCTTCAGGGCTCCCAATCTCTGATCAGCCTCTTGCACATTAAGGACTCCAGTAATCTCTGTCCTCTCTAAAAGAATTGCCAGTTCCTAGGAAGGAACTGCATAATAGATGTGCCTGGATGTACCCATTGTGTTCCATTGTGTCTATATAATCAGGTATCAATAGAGAATGCACCAACCCCCCACCCCCCAAAAATTCCAAACCAAACAAACAAAAAGAAATACAGCTCAGCAACAAAGATAGACATTACATCAGAATAAAGGCTTTCAAAAAGATTTTTGTGCAAACAGACCCAAGAAAGAAGCTGAAAGAGCCATTATAATATCTAATAAGAATTTCAACCAACATTAATCAAAAGAGATGACTAAGATCATTTCATATTCATCAAGAAAAATATCTACCAAGATGATGTTTCAATTTTCAACATTTATGTCCCAATACAAGGACATCCATATTCATAAAACCTACATTACTAAAGCTTAAATCCCACGTCAAACACCATGGGGACTTCAAAACCTCACTCTGCCCAATAGACAGGCCACATACAAACTAAACAGAAATAAGAAAGCTGATGTTATGAATCAAACAGACCTAACAGACATCTAAAGAGCGTTTCATTAAAACACAAAAGAATATTTCTTCTAAGCACCTCATACTACCTATTCCAAAACTTACTAAAAAGTCAGTTATGGAGCACGCCTCAACAGATAAGAATGAAATAACACCTTGTATCCTATCAGACCACAATGGATTAAAGCTGGACAATGACAGAAATAACAAATCTTACAAACTCATGGAAAATGAACAACACTCTACTCAGTTGTCACTGGGTCAGGAAAGAATTAAGGCAATTAAAGACTTTTTTTTTTTTTTATAATTCCATGAAAATGAAGGCAGGGCATACCCAAACTTATGGGACCCTGTTGGGAGCCGACTCTTAGCCGAAAGTGGCTATCATCTTTACAG
>NW_021619941.1:0-3956 GCF_004785775.1 Grammomys surdaster
ATTAAACAATTGCCAACCTACAAGTCAACCTTCAGTTTCATCTTGGACAGAATTAATACTTGCTTCTTTGTGCCCTCTACCACTTTATTCTGTAATCCTTTGCCAGTTCTTGCCCCATCTGGACATCACTGATCTTCTTACATGGATTTTATGAACTGCAAACTTCAATGGCGAGGACTGTGTTGGTCGACTCTATGTCACCACTATCTTTGTGTGCAGTCTCTTTCTCTATATCTCTTTTCTTAAAGTTAGATTTATTCATTTTATTTTTAATTGTTTTGCCTATATGTATGTATATGCACCAGACAAATGGAATAAAAAGACAGAATGAAACTATTCTCGTTAACACGGGGTTGCTGAGTCCCAGAGTTTGCCAGCTAGCTTCATCCTTGTTGAACCCCTGAGACCATTGCTCAGGGCATGATTATCATGGGTATGCTTTGGAAAATTCTTTTCTAGGGAGCTCTTGGTTTGATTGACAGTGAGGATCACAGCTTTTAGCAAGGCTCATCTAGTGCTTTCCTTGGAAACAAATGGTTCTTGATATCTTCAGATCTAGGCTGGAAGCCTAGATCTTGGGCAGGGTGCTATAAGAAATGATGGAGTGTGCTGTGCCAGTATCAGAGATGCCCTGGGAAAGAAGGGCTGTGAGAATGAGAATCCTCAGTCCTTTTAGGAAGATTGGTCTGAGGCAGAAGTAGGATGAGGGAGATGGGTTGGGTATGAGGCAAGGGTTCTCTAACAGGCCTGCTTCAAACAAAACAGGATGGCTTGGGCATGTGACACAAGAGAGATTTACCTTCATGATTATAGAGGGGAGGAGGGAGGAAAGTTTAGGCAATGGATTACTTTTTCTCCTTTTCAAAATGCCTGATTAAAACAACCTAAGGAAGGGGAAGGTTTATTTCAGTTCACAATTTAGAGATTGAGAGTCTGTCCCAGTAATGAAAGCATGGCTATGTGTGCATGAGGCGTTGGTCATTTTATATCTCTTGGTGAGGAAAGAGAGAGAAATGAACCAAAATGGACATTGGGCTGTAAAACCTCAAGTCCTGTCTCCAAGAACCCACTTTTCCAAGGAAATCCCTATCTCTTAAAGGTTCCAAAATCTCCAAACCAGCACTATCAACTGGAGACCAGGTGATCAAAAACAAATCAGCCCAGGGGGATATTTCGCATTCAAACTGTAACAAATGAGACTCTCAAATGTCATACAGCTCCAAGAGATCCTCAGCTAGCCTCAGGGGAGTTTCCTAGCAAAGGCTGATTGTCAGAGGAATGAAACCTTCATTGGGCAGGCCAGAACTTTTACCAGTGTTTCTGTAAAGCTTCGTGGTTGACTGGAATCATCCTCAAGGGAGTGGGCTTCATTCAAATGCTTGATGGGTCCAAAGGGTAGCTGATGGGGCTCTTGTGCCTTCTGATTTCTACAGCAAGTGCTCTTGAAGGAGGTTTAGGGGACGTCTTTGTGACTGCCCCATGGGAAAGAGCCACCCAAAGAATAATGAAACATTTACTGAAAGCAACTTAGAACAAGTGTGTTTTCTAGACCAAGGAGGCATCTGGTGTTTGCCAGCGGTTGTCTATTCCTTATCCCAGTTCTTTAGAGCAGGCCTTTGGTCACAGATCTCTCTTCCTTTCCCGAGGGCCTACTGACTTATCAAACCATATAATGTCATGTTTTCTCCAACCCCCTAGACTGTTTTCCACTGCTTCTAACCACAGGCACTCTTCCTTCTAGCCTTTTCAGCTTGGCCTGAGCCCACCCTACACCTCCTTCCTCATTATATACTAGGCCTTGTTCTTCTCCTCATCTCAGACCATTGGTCTTTCAATGTTTCCTATTTGGGTTGCTCATTCTCACTACAGAGTCTTTCTCACAATGTTCTCACTTCCTAGACTTCTGTTTTCCTTCTCCATTTCTGTCTGTCTCTCTCTCTTTTTTTTTTTCTCCTAGCGGTAGAGTTGCTTTTCTAGGGAAGGTCAAAGTCCCCTCCTCATGGCTCTCTCCAGCTCTGTCCATCTATGCCTCAGAGGCTTTTGTCCCAGCACAGTTTTAGGTAGCCCAATCTGATTGTTCAATCTCTGCTTCTCATACTTGACTGAAATCTCCACAAGGGCAGGGCCTACATCTGTCTTTGCAGATCAATGTACTCCAGGCCCAGCACCCACATACACAAAGAAGGGAATCCACATGATAGGCAGAGAATTGAGTTTGCTGTACTTACGGCCAGCAATAGGAATAAAGCAGACAGGAGTGGTAGGACTCATCAAAGACTAGTTGAGATCCTGTTTGGAAATCTCTAATGTATCTGGCAGGACACTGGGCTGTCACAATTTGTGCCTTCTGCTTACAGGAATTGTACTCATACACCCAATGCAGTCCACAGTTCCTGGTGTGATGAGATGATCAGTTGAGTATGGAGACTATAGCCAGTTCAGCACATTATCTGTCCATGTTCCCATCCCACATTCACATCTGGTGCCTTACAGCATCATTCACCTGTGTAGCTGGCTCTGGGGTTCTCAGACTCAGGAAGTAAGTGCAAAGTAATTCTTGTTTATGAGAAGTTCAGGAATTCTGGAATCTTTTACATTTTATTTACAATATTTACTACAGAATGCAAGATACATGAACTTACTTTAGTATGTGCTCTCCTTTTCTTTTTTCTTTTCTTTTTTTTTTGTTTTTTTTTGCTTTGTTTTTTTTTTTTTTGTTTGTTTGTTTTTTCGAGAAAGGGTTTCTCTGTGTAGTTCTGGGTGTCCTGGAACTCACTCTGTAGACCAGACTGGCCACAAACACAGAAATCTGCCTGTCTCTGCCTCCCAAGTGCTGGGATTAAAAGCGTGCGCCACCACCGCCCGGTTTCCTTTTTTTTTTTATTTAAAAAAAATTGTTTATTTTACTTATATAAGTACACTGTATTTTTCTTCAGACTCACAAGAAGAGGGCATCAAATCCCATTATAGATGGTTGTGAGCCACCAAGTAGTTGCTGGGAATTGAACTCAGGACCTCTGAAAGAGCAGTCAGTGCTCTTAACCACTGAACCATCTCTCCAGCCCGATGCTCTCCCTTCTTACAGGTGAGTTGAGAGAACATTTTGCTCAGTTTGGCTGTGTAATAAAATGCATTGTACCTTTTGTGAGTATTAAAACAATAAAAAACCCTAGAGGGGTGGAGTGGGGACATATCCCTGTGGTAGAGCAGGGACATATCCCTGTGGTAGAATGCTTGGCTAGTAGGTATGAGCATCTATGTTTGATCCTCAGACTGAGAGTACCAGAAGGAAAAAAATATATATCTTTATTTATTGATTGGGTGATATTGATTAAAGCATATAATAATCACAGATGTTTATACATTTTAATTAAAATCTGTTCTATCGCCTGGTGGTAGTGGCATATGCCTTTAATCCCAGCACCTGGGAGGCAGAGGCAGGCGGATTTCTGAGTTCTAGGCCAGATTGGTCTACAGAGTGAGTTCCATGACAGCCTGGGCTATACGGAGAAACCCTGTCTCGAAAAACAAAAACAAAAAACAAACAAAGAAACAAAATCTGTTCAATCCAATGGTGGTGGAGGTGGTGGCAGTGGAGGCAGAGGCAACCACCTTTAATCTCATCAGCTGGGAGGCAGAGGCAGGTAGATTTGAGTTTCTGGCCAGTCTGGTCTACAATGTGAGTTCCTTTTGGACTCTAAGATCCAAAACCAGGGGACACTCCCACAGAGACACACAGACGGGACTCAATGCAACAGCATGAGGTTTAATGAAATTAGTGCACTAGGATTCTCTCACATGCAGGCAAGAGAGAGCCCTGAACAAAAGCTGGGTACAGTACTTAGGCAGAGTTCAAGAGGGCAAACTACAGAGTCTGACATTTCCAGGACCAGTCTCTAGGTGACTCACATTATGACAAGGAGTGTCTTCCATTTGCCCAGGTTTATTAAGTTAAG
>NW_021619941.1:4056-4986 GCF_004785775.1 Grammomys surdaster
GTTAATCTAGCAAGTGTCCTCTGACTAAGGAATGTGCCCCTCCCAGGATGTGGCCTGGGACAGTGGGATTCCTTTAATCTTAAATTCAAATGGAGACCTGAATTCTATGTTTAAACCGTGACCCTAAAGTCTTACATTCCACGGTAGCCAGGGCTACAGAGAAACCTTGTCTTGAACAGAAAAAGCAAATAAAAAACATTATAGTATTACATCATTTCTCCCTTCCCATTCTTCTTTACAACCCATCCCATCCATCCTATTGGTATTATAATTTAGGTTGGTGTTACAGTTCCGAGTTCACAGCTGTGTTAGACCATCATTGCCTTTATCCCAGAGCAGCCTGCATAGTAGCACATGGCATCATGAGTCCCAGCCAGTACTAACGAATCCTCTAGCACAGGCAGGATGTCATGTAGCCTGGGTTGGACTCCTAATGATTAGCAGGTAAGATCTTAAATCAGTGCAGATCTTGCCTGCTTCCCAATTGCTAAAAGAGATCAACGATCATTTTAACACAAACTTTTTTTTTTTTGAGACAGGGTTTCTCTGTGTAGCAGAGAAACTCACTCTGTAGACCAGGCTGGCCTCGAACTCAGAAATCCGCCTGCCTCTGCCTCCCAAGTGCTGGGATGAAAGGCGTGCGCCACCACCGCCCGGCTAACACAAACTTTTAATGCCTTGGCTTGTGAAAATGGTCCCAGGTGAGCACCAGACATATGGAACTGGATCACTGACTGGACCACGAGCTTTTCCTACATCCTGTTAAGAAGATTGATTACCTTTCCAGTATCAGAGTAATATCAACTGTGTTTTGGAACAGTATGATTTTGTAAGAAAGACTAATAAGGGTCAAATATACATCTTCACTACATAAACATCAGCGTCTTCTACTAGAGTGTTGGAGGGAGGAGACAGAGTGCCTCCAAGCAC
>NW_021619942.1:0-810 GCF_004785775.1 Grammomys surdaster
CAGATAAACCAAATTCTTCCCCTTCCTCTTCCTCGTCATCACAAGATCAAATATATATAAGCACCCTTAAGAAACACATGGCCCTCTTATACATTGATTTGGTTGATTCCTGAATTATGCCTCAATCTCCTAAAACTGTATCATTTTTTAGTAATAGACTGTATGGTTGATTGAGTAAGAATGGCCCCCATAGGCCCATATGCTTGAATGATTAGTCACTGGAGAGTGACACGATTTGAAAAGGATTAGGTAGTGTGACCTTCTAGAAGATGGACTTTGAGGTTTCAAAAGCCCATGCTAGGCCCAGTTCTATACCTGCCTCTATGCCTACAGATCAGAATGTAGCTCTCTACTAGTGCTCCTGTTTCTGACTGCATATTGCGACAGGATCCACCATGATGATAATGTCCTAAACCCATGAAACTGTAAGCAAGGCCTCAATTAAATGCTTTCTTTTACAAGAGTTGCTTTGGGTATGCACAGCACTAGAATAGTATCTCAGACAGACAAATTTAGAGACATAACAATGTAATATGGGGTCTTACAAGGGTCAAATGGATCTATGCCTTAGTCACTATTATTCTTTTTGTAACCAAATTCCTGGCAAAAAACAACTCAGGGCAAGTTTTATTTTGGTTGACTATTGGTTTATCACGGTGTGGAAGATGTGATGACAGGCATGTAAAACTGCTTGCTCGTTTCTTAGCCAATTAGGAAAAGGGGTAAATGGAATTCCAGCACACAGCTAACTTTCTTGCTTTCTCCCTGTTTCCTACTTAATTGTTCTTTTAACTAATATATATATATATA
>NW_021619942.1:910-18776 GCF_004785775.1 Grammomys surdaster
CCTCTTCACTTCAACTACACCTGTGCCTCCTACCCACTGTCAACTACACAGTCTCTTTTTAAAAATTACTCCTGTTATACATACTAGAATAAATATATAAATGTAGCCTGATAGGTCCATTTATTGTTGCCTATTTGTTGATGTTTTATTATTCTATTAGAGACTGCTATTGTGTATTAGATAACCAGTAAGAGGGGTTCTAATGGGGAAGACTAATTCTACCTCTCTCAGTTGCTGTTAGTTGCCCACAGCTCTTTATTTAGAGCTGGAGCTATGTGAGACTACTCCACCCATGTTGTCATGCCAGCTGATGTTGTCATTGTTCAGATCTTATTTGAGCAGCCATATTGTTGAGATTTCATGGATGTGGTTTCCCTGTGATATCAAGATGATACAGCTTTACAGTAGACTTCCTAGTCCTCAGGCTCTTACAGCCTTTCTGCCCCACTTCTGAGATGGCCCCACAGCCTGAGGTATAGGGATTGTGCTGTAGATGTATCAAATGGGGCTGGGCATCCTACAGTCAGTGGTTACCTGCATCTTGTTGTGCTGTTTCTTCTAGTATGGTCTTTGTCTGCTGCAATAAGAAGCTTCTTTAATAAAGAGTGAGAGATGTACTTATCTATGGATAGAAGGATAATTTTCAGAGTACAGTTAGGATTTGTGCTGGTTTAGGAAAGCAGTAGGAGCATGTTTCCAAGAACCATGTCCTGACTATTCACAAACAGTTGGCTGGATTCCCAGTTGTCATTTCCCTCCTGTTGAGCAGACCTTGAGTCCAATTAGACAGTTATTGGTTACCACCAAGATATAAGTACCACTTTTGATCTTTTGTAGAGAATTTGCCTTTTTGTGGTTCACTGGCTTTATAGCTAGGTAGAAGTATTGACTGCTTTCCTCTCTTTAGAGCTTGCATTTCACCTTATGGTAGTGTGAAAACTACTCAGAGTGGAGGCTCTTGTGTCAGAACTTGCTTGAATTCTCCAAGTCTTCTGTTAAAATCTGTAGTATCTTCAGCAATGGGGACTTACTTTCAGATCCTTGGAGGCAACCAAAGACTCTGACTACCTACCCACAGTGTCCTGATCAGCCTACAACTGATCATAATCAGTGAGTCTTGAGATGGAAAGCAAGGTGGATGGCGAGAGCAAAAGAGACCACAGGCTGCAGTGAGATTGTTAAAGCAGACTCTAGGGAGGCAGCTTCAGTGAGACAGCTCATTCAAGGGGAGATCAAGGGCTATTTACACCTTTGGAGGGTGGGTAAAAGCTTTCAGGTTGAGTAAACATCATTGGCTGAGGATGATGTGCTGAAGATGTCTCATTAGCAAAAGGAGGAATTCCAGGTGCTGCTGGGTATGACCTTATAAGGTAAAAGGAAGCTTACACTGGCTATTTAACTATATGATCTCCTATGGTGGGCAAAAGTGAGGTCATGGTTCTACATGAATTGGGATAATTGGGCCTGGGGGGAGTGATCCTATTCCTGCTGATCTGTAGATGAGATTTCCAGGGTTTGTACCTGACTCAACCCACTCTTGCTCTAGGCCTCCTTCCCTCAGTTCCACAGATCACTGTCCCCACAAACATTAATGGTCTATATTGCTTTGAGAGACTCTTGGAATCTCCTGATCCAAACATTTAAAGGAGGTTTCCCATGCCTTGTGTTGGGATTTATTTTTATTTGTTCTATGACTCACAGTGGAGACTTATTGTCTCAGTCGCATTGCTCTCACTCACTCTATCTATCTATCTATCTATCTATCTATCTATCTATCTATCTGTCTCTTTTTCTCTCTCTATCTCTCTGTATGTGTGTGTGTTTGATACAATTTTATGTAAATGTAAAGTAATACAAATCCTAAAGGTTATTTCAAACTCTGTAGTGTTATTTATTCCTACATCTTCCATCTCCTTATGTATTGTACATTTGTTCCTTCTCAAATTAAACCACTCCCAGTTTCTCCCATTTTCCTCTTCATATCACCTATTACCTGTATCCTGCTATCCCATACCACTGCCATGTTCTGTTTGCTTTCTTGTTTTTTATGGGCACTATCGATTAATATGAACTTAATAATAATGAGGGTTTTTTGCAGTTTTCTACTTTCTCCAGAACACAAGTCATCTGGGCAAAAGAGAAAGAGACAAATATCAGAACTAAAGGGCATCACACATCAAATGGATCTAAATTTACCTGCAGAACATTCTTTCCCAGTTCTGAAGAATATACATTCTACTCAGCCATCCAGGGACTCTCTCTAAAATAGAGCAGATACCACGTTACAAAACAAATTTGATAAAACGTAAAATATCTCCATATATTCTATTGTAACACAGTAGAGTTACACTTAAAATCAAAAGCAAAACATCTCTAGTTGGTACAAAACACCTGGAGATTTAACAAATCACTGCTGGAAAATGAAATGCCAAGGAAGAAATCAAGAAAAAAGGGGAAAAATTTTCCAGAAAAGCACAACACAACAAAATCATTGGCTCATGTTATTAACTGTTATACAAGGGAAATTTATATCTCTAAGGTCCCACATTTAAAAAAGAATACTTTTGCCCTTATATGTCTGGGAGGTCAGGTCATAAATCTGAGCAACTAAACTGCAGAATGGATAGTTTCTACCCAGTTTTTCCTCTTTGGAAATATCCTCAAAGCTATTTGTGTAGGTTTATGTCCCGCCCATCCTAGGTAGTTGTTAATCTAGTCAAGTGGATAACACGAATTAAGCATTCTATGTGTATTTGGAACTTATAATTTCAGAGAGTATTTCCCTCATCACCAAGGCTGGGAATATGGCATTAGGCAGGCATACATGCAGGCAGTTATGTCGCTAGAGCAATAACTGAGAGCATCCATCTTCATCCTCAACCAGGGAGGTGAAGGGACACTAAGAATGTCTTTCTGAGTCTGGGTTATATCACTCAGAATGATTATTTCTCGACCCATCCATTGACTTGTAAATTTCACTTTTATTCATAGTTGAGTTCCATTGTGACTGTGAATTGTGTTGTTGTATATGTGAGGCATGTTGGGTTGATGTGTGTGTCCTGCATCTGTCTTGCCATGTGGCTAGGTCCTCTAGTAGGGACAGAGTCACAGGAATTCGACTGTGTTCACTTTATGATAGTGCCAGGTGGACTTAAGGCTGTGTGAAGCAGCAGGACTCTACTCTAGGGTGGGGAGCACAGTGTGAGGTCTCTGAGAGAGCCAGAGCACTTGCAAGAAAGAGGATCTTGGAAGGAATGCTTAATTGGATATGCCCCTCTGGCTTTTATGTACCTCATCTATATGGAGATCTGTCTTGAGGCTTCTTGGCCTGTAGTCATGCCCTCTACCTGTGGAGGGCCTAGCCTACAGGATTGAAAGCATGGATCAATGGAGGTATGTGGCCTCCTGTGTGGAGCCTGGATTCTGGCAACATGGCAAAATGCATTCCATCACTTAGAATCACCTAGGGTCGCAGGCGATTTCTAGTTAGTGCTTGACTAGAAACCATGCTGTTCTTTCACAGTCCAACATTTTTGAACCATATTTTCATTATCCATTCATCAGTTGTAGGGCATCTAGGTTATTTTCCTTTCTTGGCTACTGGGAATAAAGCAGCAAGGAACATGAACAAACCTGTTACCTCTGAAGTAGGATCATGTCCTTTGGGTATATGCCCAGGAAGAGTGTCTTAGTTAGGTTTCTATTTCTGGGAAGAGACACCATGACCATGGAAGCTCTTTTTAAAGAACACATTTAAATGGGGCCTGGTTATCAAGTTAGAAGTTTAGTCCATTATTGTCTTGGCAGAAGCATGGTAGCACTCAGTCAGACGTGGTGCTGGAGAAGTAGCTGACAGTTCTGTATCCAGATCTATAGGAAGCAAGAAAAACACTGGCCCTGAGTTGGGCTTTTGAAACTTCAGTGCCCAACCCCACAACAAGGTCACACCTCCTAATTCTATCAAATAGTGTTGCACCCTAGTTACCAAGTATTGAAATATATGTGCCTATGGAGGCCATTCTCATTCAAATACAACAAATAGCATAGTAGATCATATGGTAGATGTATTTCTATGGATATATTCTGGAACATCTGTGCTGATTTCCATAGGGACTATACAAGTGAAAACATGTTCTCCTATACCACAACCAAGTCAACACTTGTTGTCATTCAGTCTATTGATAATATTCATTCTAACTAGCGTAAGATGGAATGTCAAAGTTATTTTAATTTGCATTTTTCTGATGCCTAAAGATATTAAACATTTTAAGCGTACTTATCATCTATTTGTTTTTCTTCTTTTGAAGATTCTTCTTGTTTGCATAAAACATTGGGAGGTGGTATAGAGGACAGGGTCTCTCTACATAAGTGTGGCTGTTCCAGAACCTACTGCTTAGACCAGTGTGTCCAAAAGCACACAGAGAGCTTCTTGTCTCTGCTGTCTAAGTGCTGATATTCAAGGTATGCACTACAATGTCCAGTCATAGAAGCATTTTAAATCCTTAAATATAAAATTAAATTTAAGTTTTAAACTTTAAATGCTTTCATTTAAAATTACTTCTTTAAATGTTTAAAATGATAGCGTTCCTGGTGTTTAGTTTTTAACACCATTATATAGTCTAGAAATGAACTCTCTTTTACATGTATACTTGGCGAAGATTCTCCTCCATCCCTTAGGCTTCCAATTGAGTTAAGAGTTTCGTTTGCTGTCTGACTCATTCTTCTATTGCTATGATGAGACAGCTTGACCAGGCTAACTTATAAAGCATTTCACTGGAGCAGGCTAACAGTTTCAGAGGGTGATCCAGGATCACCATGGTTGAGAGCATGGCAGCAGGCAGGCATGAAGACAGGCATGGCCGAGAGAGACAGGTAAGTTTATATCTGATCCACAAGGTGAACAAGGTGAAGGCAGAAGACAGAGAGGGGGGTGGGGCTCAGAGACAGACAGGGCTTGGCATGAGCTTTTGAAACCCTAACCACACCTCCAGTGACACACCTCCTCCAGCAATGCCATATCTCCTTGTGCTTTCTAGAGAATTTCCATGAACTAGGTACCAATCATTCAAGTAAACGAACTGTTAAGGACTATTTTTATTCAAACCGCACCATTTACATTACAGGATATTTTTAATTTCTCAAGGGCTGATCACTCAATTATGAGCCTTACTCTGAGAGACTGGAGTCCTGCAAAAAGTTCCTAGCAATGCCTTTGTCTAGAGACAGACCCCTATATCATCTTACAGCAATCTCAGAATTTCTCGTCTAACACTGAGATTTTGGTGCATTTGAAATTTTTAAGGAGGGTGAAAGATAAAGATTAAATTTCATTTTTCTATGTAGGCCCAGTTTTCCAAGCACAGTTTCTTGTTTTCTCTGATGTGTCTTTTAGGTCACTCTGTAGAAAACTCAAAAAGCTATAGGTGTGTGAACTTCCATTCGAGTGGGCCATCCATTCTGGTTCCTTGTACTTCGAATCTAATTTTGTCACAGTACCATGTTTTATTTCATGTAGCATAACTTGAACTCAGACACTGAGTTATCTTCAACAGTGTTCTTATTTTGGGGAACTGCTTTGGATAGCCATGTCTTTTGTGCTTCAACGTGAATTTTAAAATTGTTTTCTCATTCTGTCATGGATAAAAATTGGCATCTAATAGATATTACATTTAGTTTATAGATTAACTTGATAGAATGGTCATTTTCACAATATTAATCTTACCCATCTGTGGTCGTGGGAGATCTTTGTACCCTCTAGTGTCATCTTCAATTTCTTCAGTCTTTTAACTTTCAGTTTAGATGTCTTTTATGTACTTCTTTAGGTTTACTCCAAAATATCATTTGCTTTTTTAGGCTGCTGTGAATGCCATTGTTTCCTTCATTTCTTTCTCAGGGTATATTTGTCATTGTTAAATATACTGGCTAGTTTATCATCAACTTAACATAAGCTAGAACCAATTGGGAATAGAGACCCTCAACTGAGAAAATGCCTCCATAAAGGTGGCCTATATGCAACTTTATTGGACTGTTTCCTGATTAATTATTGATAAGAGTGGGTCCAGTCAATTGTGGGAGTTGCCAACCCTAGGCATGGTTCTGAGTTGTATAAGAAAGTAGGTTCCAGGAGGAGCATGCCAGTAAGCAATGTTTCTCCGTAGCTTATACTACACTTTCTGCCTCCACATTTCTGCCTGTGTTTAGAAAATAGTCTTCCTAGTGACATCCAGGCAAATGAATGTTGTTACAGAAGCAGAACCTAAACATTACAAGTGGATTTTGAAACCACCTGAGACAAAAACATGGACGCAAGGTCAGCACCATGACAAAGTGGATATGACAGTTGATGAACGACTCAGGTGATCATGATTATCTTTATGAGAAACAAAGGCATTTTTCCATTCTGAAACAGGCAGTACAGAACCATTTCAGTTAGGATGATTGGTGGTATGTAACCCAATCCTTGAGAAACATGTTTAATCCTATACAGCAATGAACATAACTTTTTCTTTACTATGAAATTGTTTTCAATCCTAAGATATAGGAAGGCTGGTTGATCAATATTATCTAAATGGCTATTTGTTGTCTAGGAGAGATTTGAAAGGATGTGAATTCAGATAGAAAGTGAAGGATAGAGGATCTTAGAAGAGTTGCAGGAGAGGAAACCATAATCTGAATGTATTGTACTAGAAAATCTATTTTCAATAAAAGAAAAATAGAAAAAGAAAGAAAAATATGTCTGCATTCTTCTTTCCATTTTACATTGTAAGTGAAGCTATATACAAAAATAAAAGATGAATTAACATGGCAGATAAAATTCTGAGACAGAATGAAATGATGTGTTTTAACCACATTTAAAGTGATTTACAGTGAGATTAGAGGTAAACTGTAGAACAAAATTATGGTGAAAAGTGTGTGAGAAAACTTGAAGATTAAGACCAAATGGTAATTATTAAAGAAATTAGTGCAATTAAGATACCTAACAGCAAAGTACTGAAAGTTTGGAGTGGAGGGTAACACATTGCACTATTAACAACAGAAAAATCAGAGGATAATGTGTGGGAAGTTTCTTCTTTCGTTCAACCATGGAGGCATTTTGGAAGGAGCTCAGTTTTGGAGAGTAAAGGACTTTACTTGTTGAGACAGCAAACCTCCTGGTCACCTCAGTCATGGAACTGAGGAAGCTCTGTATCTATAATGATGTGCTGTGCGTATATCTGTACATCACTCACAAAGCATTGATACTATTTCCTCTTGGTTTGACAACACCGGTCTGGAGACCCAGAGGATTACTTCCTCCACAGCTTCAGAAGTTATATGATTCAGGGAGCTTTACCAGAATCAGTTACTCATCTGAAGAAACATTTCCTAATATACTGTGAGATCTACTAACTTAAAAGTGAGCATCTACCTGTACGGAACGTTTCTGAGGTTAACATCCTGTCCTCAATTGTTTCTTGATCTGTCAGTAAACAAAGCCATGGGCTCATTGCTGGGCAGAAGGTCCAGGTCCCTGGAGGAAAAGTGGAGAAATGGTAGTGGAGCATGCTTTAGAGAGAGAAGTACAATGCAGCGATGTGAAGTATCAATACAAAGTGGCCACACAGTCTGCTTCTATAGGTAGGTGGTCAGGGGTATATAGCAGGTGAAAGATGTGACTGACCGAGATGCTCACATTAAGGGCAGGCAGGAGAGGTGGAGATAAGAAATTGATGAGGACATCCTTTTCCTCAAGAAGACAAACAGTAAAAGAACAATACTCTGTGTGTGTGTGTGTGTGTGTGTGTGTGTGTTGTTTTAGCCTAAGATTTAAGGAACCTAGGAGAGAAATGGTAGCACAGTGACTTTCCAGAGTAAAGACAGAAGGTAGAGCAAAGATACAGGCAACATCTATCATCCCTCATCCTTGCTAGCCTTGAACTGAAATATTCACCATCACAGTCCTGTCCTCTGTTGCAGGCTCCATCCCCCTGGGCTCCTCTGAAATTTACTCTAAACACTGTTTTGATGGCATTTCAACATGATTTATTTATCACCTCCACCTCTAGGAGAGTTCTCAATTCTGCAAGTCATCTGATAAAGCCTAATCTGCATTGTCATGCAGGATGAGACATGAGAGATCTGATCCAACCCTGACAATAAGAGATCCTGAGGCAGGATAAGGAACCCACTATAATGCCCTACATGGAAGCCTCAAAGTTTAAACACTGAGCATGCCCACTCCAAGTATGTGATCCTACAGGTCTCAAGAAACTTCTCTCTTTGATTGGGGGTCATCCAGTGCAACTAATACACCATACAAGGAAGGACAAAAGTCCAGGCAGGGACTGATAGATGGCTTAGGCATTTGAGAATTTGTTTCTCAGAGGACCTAAAGAAGGATTAACAATCCCCTGTCACTTAAGTTCCAGGTATAATCCACTGGCCTCTTCTGGCCTCTGGGACTTGCATTCATGTAGCACACAAATCTACAGCAGGAAAAACACCCTTACATATACAAGAAATAATTAGAAAACAGAAAAAAACGCCTCACATAATTCTTTTAAAAAACTGTCAAATACATTGTCGATTCCATGAGCAAAAGAAATCATCATTATCATTAGAGCAACAACAGGAACAAAACAAAAGAGAAAACTAAGCAAAAAACAAAGAACAACAACAAAAAATCCAACAAAACAAAAAAACAAATAACCAACATCTCCCAAAATGTCTTGGAATCCATTATCTCTGTTGTGCATTTATAAGTGAGGTTATATTTCAAGAAAACAAGAGGCATAGAGCGCTGTATTTACTGATTTCTTTTATACTCCTTTATTGAATATTTTTATTTCTTGGCACATATTTGAGAAATACACCTGTGTTCCTAATTTGTTCAACTTGATCATTCACATAGTAGTACATTTTAACATAGTTAAATTCATGACCACAAAGATACAGCAGGGATACTTTTTTCATCATGAAATGGGGATCCACTCATTGTGACACACTATCCACATCAAAAGCCCAATTCTCTGTGTCACATTGTCTTACTGGGTACCAATAATAAAGTCTAAGCCAAATGCTACTTGAAGAGCCCCATTCCTGCCTGATACTTTAGTGTTACAAGACTGTGAACCACACATGAATACAGGAGGTTCTAATGAGGAAAAAATTAGTGGTTATGTTTTCATCCATATGAATACATTAAATTCATTCAATATCATGTTAAAGTAGGGAAGTCAAAGAATATAGTATATAAACTTAGCAAAACAACAAATTAATTACAGTACCAAAAATAATAAACAAATAACAAAACTTCAAATGTAAACAAAGAAACCATATACTGAAATAATCAAAATTATAACAAAATCCAAAACACAATTACTAACTTAAGAAACATTCTTTAGCTGCAGATTTTGCAGCCCAGACCTACAGCCTGTTGCTGGCCTTGGAAATATAGTGCAAAGGCAGTCAATGCTGGTAGTAATCTCTTCAAGGTGAATGAGTACATGCCTCATTGTGGTGTGGTTTTGAGATGGGCAAGTCCTCCCAAAGCAAAGCATGAAATATATTAGTGGTGGTAGCTGAAAATCCTTAAAATTCCCTTGACTGAACCTCATGAATTTATCTTTGATGACACATCAGGACAAGCAAAAATTTACATTCTCAGGCTCCTCATGAATTTCCAGCAGATCTTGATGTCCCTCAGCATGTGACTGAAGCCTTCCAAACATTCACTCTGCCTGGACCAGAGGCTAGACACAATGAAGGCCTTGTGACATATAGGAACCGAAAGAACGGAAGAAAATGCAGTCCAAAATTGCCAAGGTTATATGGATGAGATGCAATGGTTGTTCAATTGCTTTGTACACTGAGTGTTCTTGGTGAAGAGTTGTGTCTGAGGGAGATCTTGGCCTGGTCTGTGCCCTCTTTGAGCTTTTGGTGGAGTATTTCAGACCTAGAGGAGGAAGAGACAAAGGCCTGGTGAGGACCTGCAAAGTCAGCTATCCAGCAAACACCAGCTTTATTGAGCAGGACAATCCAGTATGACCATTCAGCTAAGGTCATTCCCTGTATCCCCAAAGAAGAAGGTTCAGAGAGCACCTGCACCTGCAATTCTTTCTCAGATTTAAAAAATAGCTTGCAAGGGAACTATGAACTGCCAACTGTACTAGAATTAAAATAAAACACCACATTTCTCCAATGGTCCATATATATTATATTGAAAAATAGCTGTGTAGCAATGTGTAAATGGAACACTTTAAAGAAGCGTTCTAGGGAACATAGATGCCATTGAAGTGTAGGCTCTTAATGTATCTGAATTGTTGGAACCTGCCTTGGTTCTTACTTATGAACCCCTCCATCTGGGAATCCCCAGAAAAACTATCTGCCAGGAACCATGCCCACTGGAGACATACTATAGTCAGCAACAAGCAAATCTTCCCAAGGGTAAGCAATGAACGCTAACAGAAACATTCATCTAGGAAAAACGATGCCCCTGCAATGTTTATAGCTACTGTAGTATTATTTGTGGGGTGACTTAAGGAAAAATAGGCTCAAATCATACCAGAGTGCTCAGAAGGGAAGACAGAATACAACACAATTGATAGAAACATGAGGGATCACAGATGTTTCATGGAAAGGAGTTCTTTTAAACTGGATCAGAACAATATTCTTAGGTAATCCTAGTTGACTTAGGCATAGAGTCATGTGGAAGGACAGAGACACAAAAATACAGTTATACAGGTATAGGAAATCTCCTTGGCTTCTGCATTCCTGTGCTAGTACCTCATCTCAGTGACAGCAACATGATGCTGCATCATTTCAGCCAATCTATGGACACACACACACACACACACACACACACACACACACAATCACACAGAGACAGACACACACATTCCTGAACACACAGAAGCACATGTTCACACATACAAGTGTAGTTCATTGCAGAAACATTTTTATCTTCCCAGTTAATGATAATATAAGAGATCACCCACCATACTATAAAGCCATAAGAAATAAACCCTTGAATTGAGAAAAAGCCTGGAGAGATAGCTAATCCATTAGGAGCACTGACTTGTCTTCTGGAAGTCCTGAGTTCAATTCCCAACAACTGCATGGTAGCTTACAAACCATCTTTAGTGAAATCAGTTGTCCTCTTCTGGTGTGTCTGAAGAGAGAAACAGTGTACTCACATACATAAACTGAATAAATTTTAAAAAAAGGTAAAAGAAAATAACCCTGAATGGGATAAGATCATAGTAGGCATAGCCTAATCAAAGCTCAGTCAAAAAGTGCTTTCCCCTATTAAACAATAGATGGAAATATGGGGTCTTGGCATGATAGATAAGTCTTCTTAGCAAGTTCCAAAAGCTGTGCACAGTAGGCTTGGTTCCCAAGAGAGGCCCATGGAATCCGGGTGGACAAGCCTGTTCCTGCCTCTTGCTCACTGTTTCTCAGGGGCTCCAAAGTTAGCAGCATCTTCCAATAGGCCCTCCATTTTCCACAGCGTCTTTGGCTTTGTAACCAAAGCTTTGAGGCTAGGCAATCAGGAAATCTCTATAAGCAGGATGCAATGTGAGACTTTTCTCCATGTAAGGAGATTCTGTCAGGGATATTTTGAGGAAAATAACTCTGGCTACTTCAAGACAAAATGGTGGCATGTATTATCACCCTAAGCAAAAGTCGATGGAAGGGCTGGAACTAGAGTATTCTTTTTCACTCCTTGACTGAAAGACATCCGCATAGTTTCTACTTCAGGGCAGTTCTGTGAAGTGCCACTACAACCGTGATTTGCCCTAATTTCTCTGTGGAAACCTACTTCTTGTTCTGGAGTCGCTGGGTAAACAGGGACGACAGTTTAACTTTCTGAAAAGTTGTACATGGCTTCTCAGAGGCCTACCCCATTTTACACCATCAGAAATATGTAAAGTTGCTCATTTTCTCCAACCCTCCTTGAGGATGATTTTAACTCAAAGCAAATCATTTTTGAATGACAGCCTTTAAAGAGTGCTACAGACAGAACACAGGGTGAGTGCTTTAGACTATCAGGACCCTAAAGGGGTGTCTGAGCCAGACCTGGTCTAGCACCCCACCATAGGTATGGGCCTCCTGCTAGATGCAGATGCAACACCAAGCAACTCAGTCTCTCAAATAGTAATACCCAGGACAAACTCCAAGGCCAAGGATAACTGAGACAAACTAAGGCAGAGTTAGAAAGAAAATGGTAAGGGGTAATTAGAAAGACAAACTAGGATGCTGAGAAGATGCAACGATCCTCCTGCGGGCAGTCACTATCCACCAAGAGCAGAGAAGGGACACAGACCCTTAGCCAGCCTTGTTGACTCTCAGGCACATGGATATGACACAGCAGCCTTCTACTCACCTCCATGTACAACAGTGTTTTGTTTTCCTAAAAATGATTTCATTATGGGTTCACAGTTTTCTCTATATGTACAGTTTCAATAGTGATAAATAGTTTTCCTCTACCAATGGCTGACAATCTGACTTTAGAGCATTATCTGTCTCCTTTTGTTCTATTGAGCTAGGTAGAGGAGCATGATGACAGGCTGCTGTGTTTTATGTTTCCTTAGCCTTAGCAGGTGGAGGAGACGGAGAGGCATGAGCAGAAGTGGTTAGGAAGCTCATTTCTGGCCTGGGTGCCTGTTCCCCTGACCCCAGGGTTTGAGTTGCTGCTGCAGCTACTTCTGCCCTAGGGCTAAGTTCGGACACAGACATGTAGCTTTGGGAAGAAGTTTGGTCTCTGGAGACACTGGATTCAGAGGAGCAGCAGATGTCCAGTCGTGAGAAGCCAGGTGAGGTGGCCTTGGTAGTCCCTCTACCACACCCACCACATGCGCATCAGGTCATGAACCATCCTTTCTGTGAATCTTGGGTGTCTGGACTCCTACCCCTTTCCCTCTAAGAGCCCCACACTCACACCTTCGAATAGAGAGGCTGGTGTTCAGGTCCCTAAAGTTCTTTTGGACAGGACTACCTTGGAGACACCTTTTGTCTCATGAGTGCAGCTAGCAGTTGTTGAGCACCACTTGCTGACCCATATCCTGCTCTGGTTCCAAGAGTACCATGTCTGATTCTCGGTTGTTCCTCACATGGGTGTGCCTCCAAACCCAGGTTTAGGAAACTTTAGGTAAGGAGAGAGAGAGGGACTGGGAAGGGGATTCTGAAGTCACATGGTAAGATTTGGAAAGGGTGGGTTGGGCTAAATATGAGATTATTCACATGTAAGTGTTGGCAACATAGGTTCTGTTGGTTTGTAAAGTGTTATTGGATTGAAAAACTCACTTGTGGGTTACATGGAGCCTAGGTTTCTTGGGTAAGACCCATCCTGGCACACCAGTACCCTCCTCACTTTTCTGCCGATTTCAGCCAAATGACAAGAAAGCTCATAACAAGGCTCAGTGGCCCAAGTTGTGTGCCTGACAACTGCCAAATATAGCATTGACTTCTTCCATAATAATGAATTGTTTTCTTACAGAAGCAACAACAAAACCCAAAACAATGAAATATGTAAAAATGTTCTTCCTCTCTATGAGTAATTAAACCTTGTAAAAATTACCAGAGACCTAATAATTTCAGGAGCTCTAGATGGAAGGTGACAGAACATTCAAAGGTGATGATCAGACAGTTTAACCAATACAGGAAGGTTCAGACTCAGTGAGAGACCTGGGCTATGTTGCAGAAAGACTTATCAAAACCATATGTAATTAAGTGGCCTCTCAGCACACCCATCAGTATACATATTGGCACAGACATGCATATGCCCCTCCACACACACACACCAGAAATCATAAGTGAGCAGGAAACAATAAGGAAACATCAATGCTGGAGGAATCATTGAATGTAGAAAAGCTGATGTTTCAAGTGTGACCCAGGACACTGCTCTCCATCCCTTGGGAACTAAAAACACTTAGTGAGTAACTTCTTCTGCAGACTAGGTTGAGAGAGTTCTGGAAATTTTTCTCTTGGTGCCTCACATCTCTCAACCCAACCCTCAGCCTATGAGAAGCCTTTCACACATCCCTGTTCATCCAGTAAGCTCCTGAATATAAACTCCAGGAAAGAACCCTAGCAACACTGACAGAAACCAGGACTGACAAGCTGTTCCTCAGGCTCTGTCAGTGTGAATCAAGGTCTAGTCAGTGGGAAGAGACAATTTTGCAATTCAGGGGGAGAGATAGAGAAAAGATACAAGCCCCCACCCCACCTCTTTTTTTAAAATAATCTTTTTATTGGATATTTTATTATATTTCAGGTGTTATCACCTTTCTTCATCCTCCCACCGAGAAATCCTCTATTCCATCCAACCTCCTCCTCCTTCAATGAGGATTTACCCCCACTCACCACCCTGCCATTGAATTACCCCAACTGGAGCATCCAGCCTTCATGGGACCAAGGACCTCCTCTCCCACCTATGTCTGACAAGGCCATCCTCCATTACATATGCAGCTGGAACCATGGATCCAAAGCAAGTGAGTTACAGGCCCTGACTATATCACTCAATGTTCTGTGCTACTACATCGGAGGCACCCATATAGAACCCCTATAGCATAAAGGCATGTAGAGGTGTAATGTGTATTTCAACATATCTTAAGGAACTGCAGCTTGGAGCTGAGTAGGAGGGATTGCTTGCCAATCATCCAGTTTCTTAAAAGAGGCTAACTACACAGAAAGACTTGTAAATGATCACAGAAATGAAAAACTGGGTAAGACATAGGAGAGTGTCTGGACAAGGTAGATGATGGTTATCTGGGCTTGGCTGTGTTTATGGTTAGACATGAATCCACAAACTGCCCCTGATGCTTCATGCATCCTACCTGCTGCTGCTGCTGTTTGGTATACTTGTCGTATATCTTCAAGCTGGCCTCCACACATAGCCTCTTTGTTTTCTTAGTACAGTCTTCCAGTGCAATCTACTCACTTAGCAGCTGCCTGTTCTCGTTCCACAGAATTTTTACTTGATTCTTTGTATGAAGAGACTCTGCCAGGAGATGACAGTTCCTGATGCTGAATCGCAAAGAAGAAATGGTGATTTGCAGGCAGCATCCATCTTCCTCCCACTTCTCCAAGTACCATCCCTTCTCACCATGGGCCCTGGTCACCAGACAGACGCAGACTACAGACCAGAGCAGCCATAGAACATCACATATAATAAGGTCAAATTGAGAAGAGAGTAACATTCCAGAAGACTCAAAGTACTTCTGAAAACCGTGACACCAACAGGGTCTCATATATCTAGCAGAAGAGTACATAGGCCCCACGATTGTCTTTATGTCCAGGTATTAGAAAACCACATGTAGGTAGACAGAGGGCAAATATTATCTAGAAGAGGAGATCAGACTCAACAAATATACAATCGTTCTATGTGTCTCATGCAAACCAGATCTATAAATCTGTTTTCAGGGCCCAGAGACTCAAGGTTGACTGATTTCTCCATTAAGGTGCACACCTTTTCTATCCAGAGGATACTAAGTTGGGAAGGAGAATGATTCCAAGGGCTCACAGAGTCATCACACCTCATCAAAATCAGTCCAAGAGGTAAAAATCCTAGAGCCTTTCTTTGAGGGAGGGAAGCTTCCTGTTGAAAGGCAAACAGTATAGAACCAGCCCCTTACTTTGTTTGAAAGTTAATGATTGACAGATATATTCTGTGCCTAGTGCTGGGTTAATGACACTGATAGTCACTCACCAATAAAGTTGATTTTCTTTAGACAGCTCCTTGCACTTGTACAAGGCCTCACTGATCTCCTGAGGAATTTTCTTGAGATCGGTCATTACCTGGTCGTGTTGCATCTCAACCATCATGTTCTCAAAGTTGGTCCTGTGGGAGGGCATGGTACAAGGAGCATATAATCCTCTGAACTGAGGTTTCAAGCATTACATAAATTCAACTTGACTCATGAACTACCCCAACCAATACATGCCACATCCTGGCCCCTTTGAACTGGGTCCTCTTGGTGCTTATTAAACTTGATAATCTTAGTCTGAGTCCAGTAGAGTTATGGAACTAAAAGAAGGGAGCTGACCTGCATTAGTTCCCAGAGGGGGCTTTAAAAAATAGATTAGGTCTTTAAAAGCTGTCCAGGAGCCTGTGTCACAGTCCTGGGTCCAACTTTAATCTGGGATGGCTCTTTTTCTGTTTCTAAATAAGATTTTCTCAATCCTTGGTTCTATTGCTACCTAAATTCCCAAAGGACATAATCACTATTTACAAGGAAAAGGATATTATACATATCAGGAGTTTCCAATGACTATCAGAGGTGAGCACAGAGGTCATGTGTTGTGCTGCTACAAGTGAGTCTCCATGGCCTCATCACTCTCATTACCTGCAAAATGAGTCAGGTAAATCCACAGGCCCCAACACTCTACACAGATTCCCTGGATCTTAAGTGAAACACAGACAGACAGACAGACAGACAGACAGACAGAGAGACAGACAGACAGACAGACACACACAAACACAAAGACACACACAATCATAATATCAAATAAATACAGTGATGTGGCATTATCTCAGAGTATAATGGACACAAATTGAGAAAAGCATGATGACTTTCAGCAAATCCAGTCTCACTGAGAGGCAGCATGCAGAAACAGGTCCTTCCAGCTATTGACAGGAATAAATGAACCCAAAGCATCTCTAGGAAATTACAAAAATGATTGTCCATAAAAGGAGAGCAGATAGCATCTCCCACAAAGCAATACCAGTCCAGGCTTTTTAAAATGTATGATGAGAGCTCACCCATTACTACTATTATTTCCAGACTGGGATTCTTTGCAAGGACTCTGATTTACTTTAGGAGAAATCAAAATAGCCTTTGACCCCATATCTCTCTTATCTGAACATCAAGGTCTGTGTCTGAAATCCTAACAGCAAAGTGAATTTGGACTTGAGGACAGCCTGGAGTTGTAGCCTCCTATGACATGAGAAATCTGGGACCAACAGAGAGGACCCAAGATAGTCAGCTGAAAACTGGGCATAATGACTACCTGTCATTCAAATCCCTGTTAGTATAATGTGCCAGGATTCCCCGGAGTTCGTCTCTCTCCTTGTTCATCATTTCAAGATCCCTTTTGAGGTTCTCCAACCTCTTCATTCTCTGCTCTTGCTCACTCATGGTGTAGGCTTGGGATGATTCTTTCCCAACGGACCCTTAAGGTAGATAAACACAAGTAAACTTGCAGAGGTTATACAACAGGGAAAGGAGAAACTATGCTTAGTCCTAAACAGAAGCCAGAGAAAGAGGGCATTCTAGAGACACAGTGAATTCATGAAAGAGCAAGAAAGCTGTCTTCAGGCTGGTCTCCTCACCTATGTCCCTGCTCCCAACAACCATCACTAGACGTAAAGCAAAGTCCTTGCTGCAGTCCAACTAACCCTTCAATGCATAAGCTTTCCCAGTCAAGAAGAAATTGAGGGCAGTGTCAGCTTATATCTGACAATGTAGTCTGTACTACTTAGCACAAAAAAATATTGAACATAAACACAAGCACCAAACATCTCCCACAAGCCACCACCTATCCATGCTTCTTAACTGCATGGAGAGAGATCACACACTACTACATATACCTCAGACTGTGATTCAGCCCACAACATGTGTGTTCAAGACCAAAATATCTGAGATCTGATACATGACAGGGGAATATCCCTCTCTGGTCTTGGCATCACATATTCATGTAAGCTAAAAGAATCTATTGAGGATGAAATCCTTCAGCACTCTATCTTGAGAGTAAGACTTTGTTACTCTCACAGAACTTCCTCCTGGCATCCTTTGCCACTAAGCAGGAAATTCAGATCTCTCAGCAAAGCAGCTGCAGTCTCGTCAATTCCTTGATCTCTGCCAAACTAATCATCAGAAATTCTTGA